>NW_028145763.1:470000-480000 GCF_977016875.1 Pavona decussata | reverse complement strand
CTTCAACAGTATGGGAAATGATGTTCAAGACGCTCAGAAACAGCCTTATGGTGTGTTCGATTGACCCTTTTGAGTTTTAGGAATACATGTACATGCAATGATCACAACTTACTTTCACATAATAGGTTTTTTTCTTAGTTACTGGAGTAAAAAAGGGCTCTTAAATTTTCGTGTATCAGCGCAAGTTTGCAGAAATCAGGCGTAGCCAGGATTTCAAGGCGGGGGGGGGGGGAGGGGGGTTCCAAATTGGTTTCAACGAAAACGGTTGGTCTAAAATCCTTTCATTAAGTACGTACAAGACTTTGGCGTTCTTCTTTATCGGGCGACGCTGCCTCATTCACTACTTCATTCGATGAAAAGAGTTTTCAAATTGAAGCGTATTTTTCAAAATTACAAAAAAGAAGAACACCGCGAATTTTATAGAATTCTTTAAATCAATCTTTGAAATACAAGTCTCAATAAATACTAGTGAACTAATTATTAGATTCGCTAAAGGATAAAACACAGAAGTCATGATTTATAAACGTAACAATAGAAATATACCTAGTTAAAATTTACATAACGACCTCTGGCTAAAATTACTAAAAAACCTACAAGCTTTCGACTGCCCGAACTGTAGTCGTCGACGGGTAAAATGAATGATAGGAAAGCGATGAGAAAAATTTAAAAAAATTAAAAACCTGATCCTCAACAACAAATGTATCCCCAGAGGAACTTGTTTTTCAAGATGGTCGAACTAACCGAATCATGCAAGTCTTTCGCTTCTTTCCCTTACATCAAAGGAGTAACTGAACCTTTGACACGTATACTCAAAAAACACGATGTCACAGTTGTAAACAAACCATTTACCACATTACAACAACAGTTCCCAGCTCCGAATTTTCGACATTCGATGGAATCGCAGACCAACGCCTGTACAAATTGTTCGTGGTGTTATATTGGGGAAACCGGCAGAGCCTTCAATACCCGAAAAAAAAGAACATTTGAGAAACACCAAAACTGCGGCCAAAGGTTCTAGAATTGCTAATCACGCCTGGTCCAACAACCATGTCATTGATTTTGAAAACGCGTCAGTTATTGACAAAGGCACCTTCAGAACCAGAAAAACATTAGAAGCGTGGCATACCAGAGTGACACCTAACGCAGATAACAATTATTGCCCGTTACCTGGACAATACAACATTCTTTTTAACAAACATTCATAATTATTTACATTTTTATTATTTCACAATTCACGCTTTTTGTTTAAATTTTTCTCATCGCTTTCCTATTTTTAAAAGGGTTATCCAGTGAGCAGCACTTCTGCGAACTACTTGTGTAGTAAAACTTTTTTATTTTCTCCTACGCGTTTCCTGTGACTAGCGCACACTTCATCAGGGAGTTTTACAAAACTAACAAGTATGCCTATATTTATACCTAGCACAAATAAAGGAATTTTACAAATGAATCTGGGGTCCAGAGTTTTAGCTAAAACTCTGGACCCCAACCAGTTATGTAACGCTCAAAATATGTCACGCATTTAAAATTCTTGCCGCCTATTTCCTGGACGCAAATACAAGCGTAGCTTTGCCACGCATATCCGTAGGTGTGTTTTTATCATTTGTAAAATTCCTTTATTTGTGCTAGGTATAAATATAGGCATACTTGTTAGTTTTGTAAAACTCCCTGATGAAGTGTGCGCTAGTCACACGAAACGCGTAGGAGAAAATAAAAAAGTTTTACTACACAAGTAGTTCGCAGAAGTGAAGCTCACTGGATAACCCTTCTAAAAATTCCAAGCTATCTTCAGACAGCGCCGTCTCGCGAACATCAAAAGCATTACAAGCGGAAATCTCTCAAAGAGAGAGCAAACGAGATGATATGGATTCAAAAGAACAGTTCATCCCAGATGAATCGTCGATCCGAGAGATCTGATACGCCAAGAACTTCACAATGCACAGGAGTCAAAGTCAGCCACCGGTTCTCGTCAAAGAAAGGTCTCTTTCTCAGACAACACTGGCGGACGAAGTAGACCGAAGCGTAAGCAACAGCAACAGCGCCGATCGCAGAACAGGTCAAAATCGCCGCAGCATCGTGGCAGTCAACAGAAACAGCGGGGTCGATCCAAGTCACCTCGTTCCAACTCGACCAAACGGGTCACGAGCCCTCGTTCGTCGTCAAAAAACGCAAAGGGCAAAGGTTCCGGCCCCGTAAAATAGACAGGCGCTCCGCTCATGAAAAATGGCTCTTCAAAATGGCTAAACGACCCTTGTACGACTGGCTCCCTCGAAACTCGGAAATCCATAACTTCTCTCACGTGAATCTTACTGATCGGCAGTCTAGGGTTTTGGGTATGGGGCTGAAATTCAGACCCTCGCTTAAGCCCCCCTCTGTGGATCAGTTTGATTTACAAATTAAAGATTTCTGTCGTCGAGTTCGCCTTCAAGCCTTGTTCGCTGATCAGCCACAGGACAATGATTTCAATCCTCGATTGTACGTTCCCACTGGCTGGAATCCCCCGCGAGAGGACCCTGAACTCGAAGACAAGCTCTTTCATCTGCGTGAAACACTGCGAAGGAACATTTCTGAACGCAAGCCTCACTGGCAGGACAATCTTACAAGACAGGACAGAGCTGAGCTTAAGGAGCTGCAAAACAACCGTGCAGTACGAATTCTTCCAACGGACAAGAACTTACGCCCAGGGCTCATGTCTACTGACTGGGTGAAAAATGAGACACTCAGACACTTGCATGATGACCAATCAAAAGTCACCCTGGAGAACTGGTATGTCTGTCGTGACAATGTAATTAAGCGTCGTGAACAGCTTATGTCAACATACAGTCAGTTTATTGTTCCCAGTGTAGCTAGATTCCTTCGTAGTTATGGCAATTTTGTTACTCCGAATAAATTCTATATCATCCCTAAGATACATAAGTCACCTCTGGTGGGAAGGCCTATTGCTGCTAGCCATTCTTATGTTACTAGGCCAATCAGTATTTTTGTTGATGAACTCGTCAAGCCTAAAATACTTATGCCCACTGTGCTTAGGGATTCAAGTGAGTTGATTCAATTAGTGGAGAACACGGTTTTGCCTCATGCTAATTGCTTTCTTGTCACCGCGGACGTAGTCGCCCTTTATCCTAATGTTGACATCAAGAAAGCATTAGTAGCCCTCGATCTCCTGCTTCGAGAGGCACACGTACCCGAGACTCCGCTGTTAGTCCAACTCGCAAGGCTAGTGTTAGAAAATAATTATTTATCTTCTGAATTTAGCCCGGATATATTTCATCAAGAGTTCGGTATCGCTATGGGTACACCATTTGCTGTCACAATAGCCAACGCTTTTATGTATTATCACGAGAAAGATATCGTAGAGCAGTACTCCAGCTATCTTTCTCTCTATCGACGCTTTATTGATGACATATTCGCCATCTGGGTTGGCCCAAAAGATACCCTGCTAGAATTTATCGATGCTCTTCATAACAAAACCGAGCGCATTTAAAACTTACTTATTGTATTAGCGACAGTAGCATATCTTTTCTGGATTTATTTCTGTATAGGGATGCGTCATCCGAACGTGCTGCATTTTTCTACTTTTCAAAAGCCTCAAAACAAATATCTGTATATACCCTACGAGTCGTTCCATCTCTCAAGCAACAAGAAGGCCTTTATTAAAGGGGAATTAATGAGGTATGCTAGAAATAGCAGCTCCTTTAAGTCTTTCTCGGAGACTAGGGAGAAATTTTGGAAACGGCTACGAGTCAGAGGGTATCCTTTCAGATTTTTGCTCCCGCTGTTTCGCGAAATTAGTACAGTGACAGGAAGCGCTGGCTTAATCCGAAAAGTATACGTAAGGTTAATAGGACTATTGTCTTTAAGACCACTTTCAACTGTAGTCACGCACGTATTAAGAACGCTATTAACCAGATACTCCCAGATCTAGATTGCACTGTTTGTTACAAATCTACTGTTACTCTAGCTAATCTATGTAAGTAAATTTTTGGGGTCCAGAGTTTTAGCTAAAACTCTGGACCCCAACCAGTAATGTAACGCTCAAAATATGTCACGCATTTAAAATTCTTGCCGCCTATTTCCTGGACGCAAATACAAGCGTAGCTTTGCCACGCATATCCGTAGGTGTGTTTTTATCATTTGTAAAATTCCTTTATTTGTGCTAGGTATAAATATAGGCATACTTGTTAGTTTTGTAAAACTCCCTGATGAAGTGTGCGCTAGTCACACGAAACGCGTAGGAGAAAATAAAAAAGTTTTACTACACAAGTAGTTCGCAGAAGTGCTGCTCACTGGATAACCCTTTTAAAAATTTTATAAATTTTAACTATGTTTCATCCTGGCTACGGCCCTCCAATATTTTTAAGCAATATACCTGTATTTCTCAAAGAGTGTAGAGTATTTCTTTCCCAAATGCAATGTGTTGATAATTACAGCAACCAAAGAGTCGAACTGTCGTACTGTTACCAAGCAACGCCGAACGAGAAGCCAAGGCCAGATCTTAACTCTAAAATTTTTCCTTTACAATTTAGAATGCTATTTTACTTTTGCTCCTTTGACTTCTTGGATGGAGGTCCTGTTTCCTCTGCTGGTTCGACTCTTCCTCTTTCGCTTCTTTGTCATCGTTGTCTCTTCGGTTCTGGGATTGGAATTTCGTCAATATAATCGATTTTAGGGCCGGAAAAATGTCTTGATTCGAATTCCTTACACATTATCACGAAATGCTTCGCTGTGCCTACCTTTTTGGTGAAACGAATGAATCGATCTTTTGCAATTGGGACATTGTTACGAAAGCCACCAGCTCGAACAACACCAATAGATCGTCTACCAATTACACGGGCATTTCTGCTGTGCACACACGTGCATCTCGTTACACAGGAATCCCAGCCCTGCTCATGTCTCCAAAAATGCAAGTGAAACGCAAATAGATACCACAATGACGTTCACTGTACTTATTGTAAGCATAGAACAAAACGAAGAATTTCTGGAATCGAGAGTCCATTACACTCTTGCTTGGATAAAATCACTGTTAAAAATAGGAGAGGGGGGTTCCGGAACCCCTGGAACCCCCCCTCTGGCTATGCCCCTGGAAATGTCTTCCCAAATTTACCTAAAAGAGAAATATAACAGCTATTCCACTAATTCTTATTCTGGAACACGACCTTAGACTGCCAATAGTTAAATGGACAATGCTTTTAAAAACCTTTTGATCTCCTGATGTGTTTGTCCATCCCTGATGATAGTCTGTAAGTTGAACCAAAAGGTGACCTCCTCCATCCCTGAAGTGAAATGGCTTGGGTGCATCCCCTAACAATCCTCCAAGCCTCTCTATTTCTTGACTGTGTACACTCTGGAAGGGAACACAGCACATGATGCTACCTGGCACCAAGCATTTTACATGTAAGAAACACATGTTCGTCAGAGCAGTTTTGATTAGACTGTCATAAAACCAAAACCAAGTAAATATACTCTGGCCAATCATGAAAGATGTAATCAGCGCAATGAGCCAAACAGAATTCAAAATAACCTGCGCCAAGGGCGGTAAAAACACGTGCGAGCAAGTGCCAATTGGTTTTGGTTTTGCTTCTCATTGGCTGAAAAAGTGCCACGAGTTTTACTGACCAATCAGAGCGAAGTAAAGCAAAACTAAAGCAAGCACCAAATTATTTTCGACACTCAATTGAAAATGTTCTAATACCACGACACAACGAGCAATACAGATTTGAAGAACGGGCGGGAAAAACAACCACAGGAACAATCTTATTCAATAACACAAAAGCCTACAAATTACATTTACTGAAAAATTTCAGGACCCGCAAGTAGTTTTTGAGCCATTCGAGGCGGGCTCAAAGAACAAGGGGGTATTAAAATAAAAGAACGACAACGGTAACTCTGGAAGAAATAGGGTTAATTCTCTTGGCTGACGCAATTTTATTGTGCAGTGAACAGGATAGCACAAAACCAAACAATAGAAAACACCGTCAATTGAGGCGTTTAGAAAGTTTTAAACTTTTCATAGTAGGCGTTGCAGCGAAGCAGCCAGGGGCTTTGCTGTCTACAGTTTGTGATCAATAGCAGAGACTACACTACAAACCTCCAAATGAACTTCAGTGTCACCAACACAATACATCCTGACTACACAGTCTCCATCTGCCTCAGGTGGGATCACATAAGCCACAATCCGCACTGCTTTCTTGGCTTCTTTACTGGAAGTTGACTCTCCTGTCACGGCAAATATGGTAAAGTGATCGACCAAAAGATGGACGATGTTTGGTTCCAATATAGCTAAGCTTGGCTCCGAGCCATCCTGCTTGTTAATGTCAATCAACTGCTTCCAGTCAGTAGGCGTTCCAGACTTACTCTCATTGTATTGGACTAAGGAAACAAAAGGAAACTCAGTTTTATGAACAACTTTTTGACTGTTACAGTCGAAAACGTTTTCATAAAACTAACCAAGAATCTCGCCATAGTTTCTGCTCACCTTTCAGATTCCAAGCACCATCCTCAAGAAGAGCACAGTGCGGAATGCTGAGAATGACAGGACGTTCAAACCTGAGGCCACTTGGACCACACTTCACCACTGGACTCAGCAGCGCCTGCTTGTTTGTGACTTGTGGATGTTCCTTCTCTTGGTTCATAATAACTATGAAGATCTCCTCAGTACGCCCCTCAGGAATGGCCTGTGGTGGTACAATAAGGCTCACTCTAGTGTCGCCAATGGTAAACTTGCCTCCATTGTGATCTACCAGGCCCCTAGCAACCATTTTGGGATCAGCAATTTTGGGATCAGCATTGGTGATATTCCAAATCATGAAAGGGATGTCTGACGATGTTGACTTGTTACTGACGGAGGAATTTGTCCTGTTATAATCACGTTCCCTACCAGTCTTCTCCTTATTCACCATTTCAGGTTCATCGTGTTCAACAACTTCCATTTGACCAATGTGTTTTGTCTCGGGAGGTTCTCTGAGCGATGGCTGGAAATCTAACTCTTCCTGCAATGCTGCCAATAAGTAAGAGTCTGAATGAATGATAAGGGATGAACTACTATTCAGTGTAGCACTTTTAGATGTTCTTACGGATATAGAACAAGCAACAAATAAATATTAAGAAAGTCACCCTGCTAACTAGACATGGCCAGGGATGAAGAGAGTATTCAAGACAAAAGGTCCAGAGTCATGCTCAGTGGCCTCTATGAGTCCAGATGGGGAAAATGATTTTGAATCACGGGGATTTTGACCATTTCCATGAAAATGGCTCAACATTACCTTCACCAACCTACATGTATAGTGCATTTCAGATCACTTTTTGTCGTTTTAGCTCAGGTGAAATGAAGAAAAAATAATGAAGAAAAAAATATAATGTCGTAACAAAATCCCAAATCAAAGCCTTTGAACAAGGCGCTTTCGAACCCACAATGCAAATCGTCGTAACAAGATCCGAAAAGAAAGGCCTTTGAATGGTTAATAACAAAATCCTTATTATCAGCCCCTGAATTCCAGCATTGTGTGGTCTTTTCTCAGCCTTGTAACAAAATCCTGGATTGAGCCTTTGAACGACTGATGCAAAGAAATATCTAAAGAATAAAAAGCTAAAAACCTTCGGCAACAAGTCAAAAAGGAGAACGTACGCTTGTGGGTGATAAAAACAAGGTGTTAATTGTATCTAATTCTATTCCTAGAGTTAAACTGATCTTTTATTTTTGTGAGTTCGAAAGCACCTTGTTCAAAGGCTTTGATTTGGGATTTTATTGCGACGATGTTTTTTTCTTCATTATTTTTTTCTTCATTTCATTATGTAATACCCTAGAGGCCTAGTGCCTATCTTTTTACACTGTTAATTTTATTGTTATTTTGGTCATATTCAAATTTTTTACCCTATATTTTTTACCCTATAATTTTTTACCCTATATATAAGACTTAGTCAAAGACATTTTTTTATTCTAAGTATTTTTAATCCTGTCCCACATTTCTGAAGAAGCCCGAAGGGTGAAACGTCAATAATATAAACTAGATTCGATTTTGAGACGGCAATACGACGTATTGCCGTCTCAAAATCGAATTTAGTTTTTTATCGCGATACTGACATTTTGTTGTAGAAAGTGAACGGATAAAGTACAAATCGTGCGCTGATTGAAAGAGAAATTCTTACTTCGGTTAAACTGCAGCCATGGTAATATCCGTGCACGAAATTTTTTCTCGGGGCGGGTTATTTGAAGTTTTGGCTTTAATTTTTACGTCAAAACAAAGAAAATGCAAAAGTTTACAGTCCATAAAGCACCTACCATTGATGAAATAGACGAGCTAGTAGGTTTGAACATTTTACCAGCAAATTTTATTGAAAATTTGTTACCTCCGAGATATAAACGACAACATGAAAACAGTGACGAATAAACCTCACAACCAGAAACAAGAATAAAAACAGCAACCATACTAGTACCCAAAAACGAAAACAGAGCACTGTTATCCTAGCTTAGATGCCGTGGAGATTTAGAAATTTAAAAGAGACCAAGCGGCGAAGAATACTGTAAAAATTACCGAGTCTGCCGTTCGGCGCTACGACAAGAAGATCAAATTGACAGACCTGAGCCATGACAGAGAACGCAGCAGAGCTCTTGGAGCAAATTTTTCAAGAGATAAGAGACATCAGAAAAGAAACAGAAATCTCATAAGATGAGGAAGTCTTCAAAAAAGCAGCACCACTCTACCAATGGCAGGTGCGCCAGATTAATTTATGTTATAAAAGAAATAGTAAACTCCACAGCTGTGCAACTTTTGAGTTATGGGTGCACTAGGGAGGTTGCTATAAAGCAGTCAAGAAGCTAGAGTTGCTCTCGGCTGCCTTGCCTGGAGCAACTCTTTTGCTTCTTTCGTGCTTAGCCTGAGCCTCCCGTATGTATCCATAGCACGATAGCTGCACATTGCACGTTTACCATTTCTTGATTTCTATTTTTTTCCAGTTCGTTTTTGTTACTAACTATTTGTGCCACAGGCCTATACCTACAAAGCACTTGGTATCAACAAATGCCCACCCGTTAACCTGCGTTATATGAACACCGGCGTCCATTAAAAAAATAAAAAAAGAAAGAAAGAAAGAAAGAAAGAAAAGAAAAAAACAAGGAAAAAAAAACCCTACAATTTTTGCTGCCCGAACCGTGGCAATCTCATACAATGTCAAACACGTTAATTCGCACAATAGAGCTAATTCTGGTTACTGAAAAATGTGACAAGCGTACTTTAAACGAATGCCAGTCTATTATTAGTGATGTAGGAAAAAATTCACGCTCTCTCCAGTCTGGCGGTCACGGGTGGGTCTGTTCGAAAATGTTCTCAAACCTCTTGACACAGGTCAATTAATAGATTCACTGTTTACCTTTAGTCGTTAGTGAACGGAACCCATCGTCCCTCCCGATGTCTAAAAGTGTTTGTTTTAGTTGCTGGATGGTCAGGTCTGGTTGTGTGGCTTCCAAATATTCAATCAGTCGGATGATTCGACCGAAGTGACTGCGAGTTCTTACACTTTTGTCTAAGCCAACGAAAACTCCTGCTAAGATAGACTCTTCTTCATTAAAGACTATATTTCTTGAATGTTTTTTATCTTGCGAAAACAAGGGTGACAGAATTTTGTTTTAGGGAAATTATCATCGAGCGAAACTTCCCTTCTCGATAAAAACTCTAAAGACTTTTGCTAACTCCACGCAGTGTTTCCTTCTCGAAAATATTGACAAAGCGGTTTCTAATTAAAACCGTTTGATTACAACACCTACAGATGTTAAATAAAAATTACGACCGGCTTTTTTGGAGAATCTTTAGCGTCCGCCATTGAGATACATTTCTTTTTGAGGCTACTTTTATTTTTCGCGCCAGAGCGCCAGTCGCACACCCCACGCTCTGCCGCTAAGAGAGTCCTACGTAATCAGGACCTTACTGCCCCAGCTGCAAATGTCAGCCTATCCCGAGAAAAACTGTCGTTTACATGAATTTTACAATTGATGTATGAAATTTTTAAT
>NW_028145763.1:420000-467500 GCF_977016875.1 Pavona decussata | reverse complement strand
GAGAGCAGCGAACACTGAAGAAGGAGACATCAGGAAACCACAGAGCAAAGACAACGTCTCTTGGCTCAGCAAAGACAGCGCCTTCAGGAGGAAACAGAGGAGGAGAGGAACCGCAGATTGGAATGTCACAGGCAGTAAAACCAAGGAAGGCGTGCATTAGAAACTTTAGAAGATAGGCAATTTAGCTTAGATTTAACTCGTGCTCGCTTTAATAACGAAACCCCCGTTCAACGTGAGCCTCGATTGCATCGAATTCAAAGACACCGGGCACAACGACTGATTAATGAGACTGAACAGGAACGAGATTTCCGATTACAAACGCTTCGCACAAACCAGGCACAAGGACTGATTAACGAGACTGAAAAGGAACGAAACTTGCGACTACGAGGGCTTCGAGAAAGTCATTCCATACGAATACAAGCGGAAACTGAACAGCAAAGATATGACAGATAACAAATTGCTCGTGACAACACTGCTCGTAGAAGAGAAGTTGAGGAACGACAAAATAGACTCCAACTGCTTCAGCAAAATGGTGCTATGAACAGCGAGAACGAGAGGCTGCAACATGTACAAGATCAAATTAATCGCGGCAGTTATCTTTGTAACAGTTGGAAAAATGCAGAACAGCCTTTACACGAACAACAATGGGTTCAAATTAGGATGGCAAATTTCCATCGTACAATGAACAAATTAATTAAAACCCCGACAATGTCTCTCAGATTTTTTAATACCTAAGATGTAAGCGTGATAAGTGAATTCCCAAATTATTCTCCCAGGAAAATGACATGGATCCGGGTTGCTTACCAACAGCATTACAAGGTTTAACTGACATTGAGGAAATGGTTATCGCAAAAGCTTGCCCAATTGTGTGTGTTTATCGGAAACATGGAGGACAAAGGGGTTATACGGGACATGTTTGAAATCTTCTCCAAGACACTCAGGGTTTTCTCCCTAGACTTCCTCGTAATGTTGCACAACTTCCTTACCTGCTAATTCGAAAACATGGAACTGACAACACATACAGAGATTGTACAGTTAGAAGACAGAAGGTTCTTGAGGCAATCACATGGCTGAAGGATAACAATTCTTTTTTATGCTGGGTTCAAACGGAAATTTCACCATTTTGAAGCGGTAAATCGAAAGGATAACTTCTAAGAAGCACTCGACATCTAAAACGGTGGAAATTGGAGAGTTCCTGGCGAAGGAATCGTGCTTTGTTTGACAGTTCTAAAACACAGACGGAACTGAAAAGAGGTCATTGATACGCTAACGTTATTGTAATGGAATTTCCGAAATTTCCGGTACAACAATGACGTAAGCGTAACACAAGGGAAACAATGTAACGCGATCTTCGTGACTCAAACTTTTCCATTAGCAAGGATAGTTTTATAAATCTGCGAAGCATACAGGTGGAATAAATGAATCAGCTCAGCATCGCGCGTTTATACCAGTATGGGCATCTTGTTTTCTTCATGGTAGCCACAAATCGGCACATTAATTTATTCATTAAACTCTGCCCTCTCCTACTAGGGATGTATTGTTCTGATTGTCTTCAACAAAAGCAGGCCAATCAAAATCCATTCTTGTCGCGTCTATCGCGAGGGAGGGGACCCACTCACCCCAACTTGTGTGACGTCAAAGCATCATTTGATTTATTCATTAATCTCAGATTAAATTTGTGTTGCCATATTGTTAACATGTTGTGGACTCAAGTGTGCCGTTTTCAAACGGAAAATTAAACATTTTGAAGCGGTAAATCGAAAAAATAACTTCTAAGAAGCACTTGACATCTAAAACGGTGGAAATTGGAGAGTTCCTGGCGAAGGAATCGTGCTTTGTTTGACAGTCTTAGACCACGATGGGAGAATGAAAAGAGGTCATTGAGCAGCTTACGTTATCGTAGTGCAATTACCGAAATTTCCGGTGAAACCCTATGTAACGTAACACAAGGGAAACAACGTAACGCGATCTTCGTGACTCAAACTTTTCCATTAGCAAGGATAGTTTTATAAATCTGCGAAGCATACAGTTGGAATAAATGAATCAGCTCAGCATCACGCGTTTATGCCATTATCGGCATCTTTTTTTTTTTGTTCGTCGTAGCCACAAATCTGTACATTAATTTATTCATTAAACTCTCCCCTCTCCTACTTGGGAAGTATTGTTCTGATCGTCTGCAACAAAAGCAGGCCAATCAAAATCCATTCTTGTCGCTTATATCGCGAGGGAGGGGACCCACTCACCCCTACCTGTGTGACGTCAAAGCATCATTTGATTTATTCATTAAACCGAATTAATTTGTGCGCCATATTGTTAACATGTTGTGGACTCAAGTGTGCAGTTTTCAAACGGAAATTTCACCATTTTGAAGCGGTAAATCGAACGAATAACCTGTAAGAAGCACTCGACATTTAAAACGGTTGAAATTGGAGAGTTCCTGGCGAAGGAATCGTGCTTTGTTTGACAGTCTTAGACCACCGACGATGCGAGACTGAAAAGAGGTCATTGAGAAGCTTACGTTATCGTAATGGAATTTCAGAAAATTCCGGTGAAACCCTGAGTCACGTAACACAAGGGAAACAACGTAACGCAATCGTCGTGACTGAAACTATTCCATTAGCAAGGATAGTTTTACAAATCTGCGAAGCATACAGTTGGAATAAATGCATCTCGCGTAAATGCCAGTATAGGCATCTTGTTCATTAAACCCTCCCCTCTCCTACTCGAGATGTATTGTTCTGATTGTCTTCAACAGAAGCAGGCCAATCAAAATCCATTCTTGTCGCTTATATCGCGAGGGAGGGGACCCACTCACCCCTACCTGTGTGACGTCAACGCATCATTTGATTTTTTCATTAAAACTGGATTAAATTGTGGCGCCATATTGTTAACATGTTGTGGACTCAAGTGCGCCGTTTTCAAACGGAAATTTCACCATTTTGAAAAGGCAAATCGAAAGATTAACTTCTAAGAAGCACTCGACATCTCAAACGGTGGAAATCGGAAAGTTCCTGGCGAAGGAATCGTGCTTTGTTTGACAGTTCTAAAACCACGACGGGACTGAAAAGAGGTCATTGAGCAGCTTACGTTATCGTAATGGAATTACCGAAATTTCTGGTGAAACCCTATGTAACGTAACACAAGGGAAACAACGTAACGTGATCTTCGTGACTCAAACTTTTCCATTAGCAAGGATAGTTTTATAAATCTGCGAAGCATACAGTTGGATCCATTCTTGCCGCTTATATCGCGAGGGAGGGGACCCACTCACCCCTACCTGTGTGACGTCAACGCATTATTTGATTTATTTATCAAAAACGGATTAAATTTGTGGCGCCATATTGTTAACATGTTATGCACTCAAGTGTGCCGTTTTCAAACGGAAATTTCACCATTTTGAAGCGGTAAATCGAAAAAATAACTTCTAAGAAGAACTCGACATCTAAAACGGTGGAAATTGGAAAGTTCCTGGCAAAGGAATCGTGCTTTGTTGACAGTCCCGAACCACGATGGGAGACAGAAAAGAGGTCATTGAGAAGCTTGCGTTATCGTAATGGAATTTTCGAAATTTCCGGTGAGATCCTCAGTAGCGTAACACAAGGGAAACAACATAACGCGATCTTCGTGACTCAAAACATTCCATTAGCAATGATAGTTTTATCAATCGCCGAGGCATACAGTTGGAATAAATGAATCAGCCAGCATCTCGCGTATACGCCAGTATAGGCATCTTGTTTTAACATAAAATTTATCTCATACATTTTCGTTCAGCTAGTGTTACCAGTAGACCTGCATCATTAAACGTTAATGTTTACATCCTAATCGCTTCTGTCAGGTAAGTGACAACAAAATTGCAGTTCAATGTAAAGACAACTTTTGTAATTAAATTTTAGTACTTTTTGGTCAATATCAATATTTTGTATCCAGAGTCCAGTCACACAACTTGATTAGTGAATAGTCACGAGATGAGACTCAAGGGGAATGGAATTTTTTTTTATAAAAATATAGTAATTTCTTATCCATTCAATACCCCCCCCCCCCCCCAGTCTTGCCTTGCAACTATTCACTGAGTACTCATGAGAAACAGAAAATTACATCACTTAATTACAATCACTTCCCATATTGCATGACTGAAATTTTCTTATTGAAAGCAACCACAATCACATGTTATCAGTACATATTCCATTTATGCAAATAAAGCAGTTGCAACTGTCAGTAATAAATGTTGTACTCTCTGAGTTTCAATTAATGATTAGAATGGAAGGTATGGGGGGGGGGGGGGGAAGGGGAGGTGAGGAGGGTTGAGGAAAAAGATAAGCTACATGTAGGTGTACCATCTTCTGAGCACTCTATATATTTAATATAATTTGCAAAGTATTGTACACTTTTACTAACCCTTTCACTACCAAGATTTGAAAGCTACGTCCCCTAAGTAATCAATATTCATGCCTTTGTTGGCTTTTCCTGAGAGTTTGGTGTCAGAGTAAAATACTATCCGCTTTTTAACTTTTTTAGTTAATTCTCATTACCTGTCTTCTTGACAGTGTATTAACATTATAAGGCGAATTTACAATAATGCTGCTCACTTCTGGGAGTGGAAGTGTTGGTGGCAAAGGGAGACTATCGTTTGCCTGTTGATGCGGTTGAATGTTAATACATATGCAAATGTAGTTGTTGAAGGTTTCTTTTGCACAAATGAAGTTAATTTCGGTGTTGATGAAAGTATATTCACCTTAATGAAACAGCTATTGATACAAATGAATGGATATAAATGAACAAAAAAATGTGTATCATCGTTGGATACGAAATGCAAGCCGAACAGGATCTACCCCGCACAGAGATCACTTCAAACCTCGAATAGTTCTAGCGATGACGAAGCTGCTGCTTATGCTGACGGCCTACTTGTAAATGTGCCGTATATAAATTGCGAATGTGTTATTTTTTAATCGCAAAATCTTGATTTGTTTAGGGTTTCGATTTTACCCAGCGACTTTTTCCTGAAAAGAGAGGCCTTTTTTTTTTGCGCAGAGGATAGCCACTTTCTTCATGTTTATTTTTGAATTCGTTAGAGCAGTTCTGCCTCGGGCTCCGGGATCGAACTCTCAATCTGCCGACCAAATATCATCGGCTACTCCGCCGCAGACATTGCTAAGTCATGATCAGGTGCAGTCGAAGCTCTCGATCCTTGCGACCTCTGTCATAAGCGACCAGCTCTAGTTACGACCACCATGGTAAAACCCCGTTTGAAGTGTTAAACTATCACAAGTACATATTATGGCGGTATATTGCTAACTATTTTTCCGATATGACTGATATAAAAATAAATATCAAAAAGTGTCAAAAATGGTTTTGAAAGAAACACAGACGTTTCGGGCGTATAACCCTTTTTCAGTGTGGAGAAAACCGTTGAATTACGCTGCCGGACACACGCAGCGTGGGCATGTATTAAAAGTTACAATTCAAATATAGCTAAAATTGACGTTAATTTCATCCGGCTGAACAGTTCCAAGTTGGAAAATCAGCCTCATTTCACGCTGCTTGCGCTGGAGGTTTGTCCCATTGCATAACTGCATACCCCGCATCTGGATATCTGAAATACTGTGACCCGTCGAGTTGAAATGTTGGGCCACAGGGGACCAAGGAGTATTGCTAACTATACTGGCTAAACGTTTCTTTAATCCGTTGTAGTCTCTCTCGAGTATATCTATGACCCTTAAATTGTGCAAAGAACAAAAATGATTAGAATGTGTAATTATTCAGCAAATACCACATATTAAGCGAGAGTGAGGTCATCACAGGGAAATCTCAGACCGAGGCCTTGGTGTATTGACCGAGCGATAGCGAGGTCAATACATCAAGGCTGAGGTCTGAGATTTCCCTGTACGGACCAAACGGACGAGGTTAATAAGTTATTTATTATATGACCTTCCTAAAAAGAATACAATAAAAGCACCGGAAGTAATTTTCCACATCCGCTTGCGCGCGCAAGAAGTCATTCGAGGCCGAAACGAACCTGGCGATGCAATCGAAACCACAAGACACAGTTTCTTTGACAATGAGACAATTTTTGTCTTTATTACGTCAAGATCTAGGGCAAATTTAACCACTTAAATTTCAACAAATACACTGACCTGTGTTTACAAGTGTTTGACCCTTAAAAATTTCAGAAGCTACGGCAAAGATGGGCCCAGTTTGTGATTGAATTTTGAACACGTGGGGAGAACTTGCAGTGATTTCAGTGACACTCGCGATGAATATTATTCTTCGTCGTCGCTCTCAATAACATAACGGAATCAGACCGAAATCTCTGGATACTTCTCTACAGTCCCGTCAAAGCACTTAGCTCGTATTCTTCGCCATTTGTTTTCCTTACGTCTTTAAAGAACTTTCCCAGGAGGTGGTCAAGTTCTTTCGGTGGTAAGTCCAAAATCTGAACATTTGTCTTGTTTATCTCGCCAAGAAAACGGTAAAAACGCTTCATATCACTTGACGTTTTCTTTTTACAGTGTTTTCACTTTTCTGTTCTTGAACAAACTTTTGCATCTCCTCTTGACTGTTACCGAAATTTTCGTCTCCGTGAGTGATAACTTTACTCATGTTGTTTTGCTCACTTTTGCCCCGTTTTTCGTTCTTTGGAAAATAAAACTCGCTTTTGCTGTGGCTCTCTTCGTCGCTCATACTAAAGAAGTATCTCTATGCTAGTTTTTCTTTCAGTTATTAAAAATATAGTTGTACTTTGTCCATAAGTTTTGTTGTTTTCGCCCACGCGCTCATAGCTTTTACTCAAAACTCAAAAGGGCCGTCGAGCCGAAAAAAATTTTCATAATGCCCGGTCATTACAAGAAAATCTTGCCCGCTCAGCAGCCAATCAGAGCGCGCGTACTATTGTAGCCATATAATAAAGATAATTAACCCGATCATAAAATGGACATTCGTGTAAGAAACTGACGTCATTATTATTATTATTATTATTATTATTATTATTATTATTGTTATTATTATTATTATTATTATTATTATTATTATTATTATTATTATTATTATTTATTATTATTATTATTTTTTTTTTTGTATAATAACAGAAAGAGGAAAACTTAGGTTCAGTTCAGGTCGAGTAAAAGAGACAAAATCCCACCGGTAAACTCATTGAGATTGACTCTCGCCATATTGGGAATGCTAAAACGTTTGGCAAAATTAAACGCTCGCCGATCGCGTCATCTCTTTAAAAATAAAGATCAGTCAGCTTGAGATTAGCCAATGTGTGCACGAGACAGGTTCATTTTAACAAGTGGTACTGAAGTGTGACGCAATCCGTCTTTGTGGCATTTGTACTTACCAACCATGTCTGGAAATTGCTCTGTTATAATCTGAATGGCGTCGTTACGCTGTATCTTGTTCAGTGCGTTAACGACATCTGTTAATCTTATGTCAGGTGATCGTGCCGTCAGCCATTGCAGTACTTGTTTTGTACGACTTTCTCTTGGCTCTTTTCTGTCAAATTCTTGATACGCGTCATGTGGAATTCCTAGGTGATGGGCTAGGTTGCGCCAACTTTGAACACCGGGAACTTGCTCCACGTTGAGTTTATCCGCCACCGTTTGTAGAAGTTCTGATCCTCTTGTCATCAAATCCTTCAATAAGTCCTCATCTGTGTCGAAACAAAATAATTCAGCATAAAATCGGGGGTCGGTACGCCGTTGTACTCGCTGCGCTTGCCTCAGAGCTTTCGGCCTTCACCATACCTTCACCGAAGTATAACAGTAAAATTCTCAAATTTTTAACAAACGCCTGCAGGTAACGTTAACTACTTTCATTTAATCTTACAAAATTTAGGAAGTTTTCAAGGTAGCAAATGATATTCATTCCACATTTCTGATTAAATTAAAAAGATGAAATTGTGCAGATTTCATAAATTGCGAAAACCGATAAGTGAACGTAACTTACCTTTTCTAGCCCGAAAAATGTTAATCAAGTCGTTCCTAGTCATCTTCACCAGTGCTTCTCTCAGTGTTTTCAACGTCATTTTTGGACGAGTTGCCGCCAAATACTCAAACAATTGACTGGTTGGGTCTGTTGGTGACCATTTTTCAATTTTTTTAATGATTTCCCTGGGTACTTTAAGCTTTTTCGCCAAGCCAATCCAATTAATCGGTATCTTTGACTGTTTATCTAGTGCTAAGGCTATATCCTCCAAAAGGCCTGCGTGGGGTGAAGGCGATCGTACAGCTCTTGAAGTGATTACTTCTTTTACCAGCTGCGAGTCAGTGGAGCTTACAGCTGTCAAGGAAATAAGTTACTGGAGTTAATGGTATGGGTTGGTGGCAAAATTATTGCACTATCACGTATGGCTTCATCAGCCGGCATGGTTATCAGTCAGTCAGCGCTCTACTATTTGCTCATTGTTTTATTTTCAATTTGGATGGGAGGAGTGCAAATGGGGCTTGTTGTCTTTGTTGTTTTAGGTTATAATGCTATGACATCAAATCCTTGTCTGGTGCAGAAATGTTTTCTGGATTGAACTATTGATGCAGTGTCTCTAATCCCGTGGAAACAGTGGGCACTTTTGCATGTGACTTTTGACTTGTTCCCAGGTATTATTTAATTGGTACATAACTTGCTTTTGTTCAGAACTATGAAATGGGTGTCTCAACAATACGCTAAGCGCTCTGATTGGCTGTTACGTGTCATTCATTTGCCCGTGGGTTGCACCCTGGCGTGAGCTTGCTTTGAGCTTAGCTTCTCGCTCGTTGATTCCGTTTAGATTTATTACAGTCTTTTAGCACGTACCCTGTCTCAAATAGCCGGTGAGTTCAACTTGGATGGAGAATCACCAGAGCAAATTTGTTTTAAACTGTGACGTGAAGAATTTGAAATCATCGGCTCATTTGAGATCTTATGCCCGAAGATTCTGTCAATATTATTGAAATCCGCAATCTTTGCAAGGCAAGTGAACGAGACTCGAATACGTTTATCAGTGATTGTTCAATGCGTGGACTACTTTGGAGGAATTTTAAACGGAATAAAGTAGTTTGCAACTCTACTTGCAGACTGCACTTTTTAAATTAATGCTTTCGGGACTAGTTAAAACCTAGTAATTCCGACGGTAGCTTGGTTAATTTTTACTTAATAAAAATATACCGAACTAAAAATCGATATATAACTAAAAGCGGCGTTTATAAACCTTACAATTATTGAAAATTCTTAGAAGGCGTATGTGCTAAATTTAATAAAATTAAAGAGCAGTTTTCGCTGAATTTCTGTCGACTATCATACTCTTTCGGGTCTTTTGAAAGGGTTTGGCTCTGCTGGAGATTTTTAGGATGAAAAGTGGTGTACTCTGTTAGAAGAGTTAAGCTAGTGATTGCAGAAATATATATCTAACTTTGTGCCAGATTTCGCCAGCAAATAAGTATTTAAGGTTACCCGATACCTTCAGAGGTGTCTCGCGTTTAAGTGATGTAGCGCGTCCAGTTTAAGCTGTAGATACCTAAACCCCTATGTCAAATTAAAGCTTATAGAGCTGACTATTAAACCATACCAAGAATTTTGAAATAAAATAAATTGCCGAATTTTTCACGACCTCTAATTGCGAGCGTCCGAATCAACTTTTTAAAGCTACAAGTCAAAGTGAATTTTGTTTTTTGCTAATTTCATCTGCTCCTCAGTTTCTGGACCCAAAGCGCTAAAAAAACGCGTCTGCGTTTTGCCAAATTCAATCGCAGTGAAAAGTTATAAAGCATTTTCGAAATAGGATGAAAAAAATGTGGCGTAATCGTACAAAAATCGCTCTCGGAGAAAAAATATTTGGAAAGAAAAACTTCGCAGACACGTTTTTGTTGTTTATACGTTAAACTAGCTACTGTCCAAATTTGAAGGCAAACGAACAAATTCCTTTTGAGTTTTAGCTCTTTGAAGTGGATCCTCCAAGTGTAAAAAATTTATTCAAGAAAACAGCGCTAAAAACTTGGGCAATTCATTTTTTTTCTAAATTCTTGGTTTAGTTGGATAGCCAGCTCTATAAGCTTTAATTTGATATAAGGGTTCAGGTATCTACAGTTTAAACCGGACGTGCTACATCGCTTGGACGCGAGACACCTCTGAAGACACCTCTGAAGGTACTGGGTAACCTTAAAGTCGACAAGACGCGAGAATGACATTGGGATCTTAATAAAGAAACCGACAGATTAATTTATGTTATAAAGTTATGGATGCACTATTTAGGTTGCGATAAAGCAGTCAAGAAACTAGAGTTGCTCTCGGCTGCTCCTCGCCTCGAGCAACTCTTTCGCTTCTTTCGTGCTTAGCAACCTCCCGTATGTATTCATAACTCTTTAGTTGCACGTTGATTTTTTTCCCAGTTCGTTTTTGTTACTAACCATTTGTGCTACAGGCCTATACCTGCATTGCACTTGGTATCAAACGCCCACCCGTTAACCTGCGTTATATGAACACCTGTGTTTCTTAAAAAAAATATTCAGGCTCTCTCCAGTTTGGCGTTCACGGGTGGGACTGTTCGAAGATGTTCTCAAACCTCTTGACACAGGTCAATTAACAGATTCACTGTTTACCTTTAGTCTCTAGTAAACGGAGCACATCGTTCCTCTGGATGTCTGAAAGCGCTTGTTTTAGTTGTTGCATGGTCAGGTCTGGTCGTCTGACCTCCAGATATTCAAACAGTTGGATGGTTGGGCTGAAGTCACTATACTCCAAACTAGAAATGGCTGCCGCGTCGACGTTTAGTTCGCTGGACAAATGTCTCCAGTTCGGTATTTGCCCCATTGTCCTGTCCAAGCATGAGGCCAACTTTTCTATCATTCCTGGGCTCGCTTTTAAAACATCAACCAATAGAGGGCATTAAAAGTTGAGCAAACGTTAAATTAAAATGGATTTGTTACAACATACGTTTAGTCATGCGTGAATAATACCCCAATTCCATCTAAGCAAAAGCTGTGTTTGAACGCGACTCACAACTGCAAAGTCGTGGCTTGCAACTCTGTGTAACAAAAAAATCAAAAAAATCAAATGTGTGCAACACATCACAATTGCGGCATCGCTGTTAGGTTAACTCGTTTCCTGGAGTAGTCAACATGATTACTTGAAAACTCTCTCAGAGGGGGGTGTCTCATTATCAATCATTTTTCCGTACCGGCGGCGGTGTTCAACAGTTAGAAAGAAAGACTGAAAAAAACAAGATGCCTATACTGGCATTTACGCGAGATGCTGTGGCTGATTCATTTATTCCAACTGAATGCTTTGCAGATTGATAAAACTATACTTTCTAATAGAGTGTTTTCATTCACGTGACTACCGGCCATATTGGTTAAATGAAACAAAACAAAGTATTTGCATAAAAAAGAGGTTAATTCCCAGAGGTTTAGTTTGGGACACCAACATGGCCGCCATTTCTTTGTTTTGGGACACCAACATGGCCGCCGTGACGTCATGTGAAAACACTCTAGATATAGAAAAGTTTGAGTCACGAAGAGCGCGTTACGTTGTTTTCCTTGTGTTACGCTCCTTAAGGTTTCACCGGAAATTTTGGAAATTCCATTAGGGTAACATAAGCTTATCAATGACCTTTCTCAGTCTCCCATCGTGGTATAAAACTGTCAAACAAAGCAAGATTCCTTCGCCAGGAACTCACCGATTTCCTGCTTCTTAGAGGTTATTCTTTCGATTTACCGCTTCAAAATGGTTAATTTTCCGTTTGAAAACGGCACACTTGAGTCCACAACATGTTAACAATATGGCAGCCACAATCAGGAACTGGATTAAACCAAATCATGCTTTGACGTCACACAGGTAGGGGGTGAGTGGGTCCCCTCCCTCGCGATATACGCGACAAGAATGGATTTTGATTAGCCTGCTTTTGTCGAAGACAATCAGAACAATACATCTCGAGTAGGAGAGGGGAGAGTTTAATGAATAAATTAATGTACCGATTTGTGGCTACGAGGAAGAAAAAAAAAAAGAAAAAAAGAAATCGACCCGTTTTTAGACACGGTATGCCTCTCAGGGCATCCCGCGTAACAAACAACCAGGAAGGAGAGATCAACTCGTAAGCTCGGCTGTCCGAATGATACGGGCCATCGTGACGTCACTTCCTGTGAAGCGCGGAATTTTCTCCACATCAAACGACTTTTTTTTTTCAGCCAAGCTTCAGATGGTTTTTGTTTTCTTGCTGAATGGACTTTAAATCTTCTTTTCTTGATATAGTTAAGTCTTCATTTATTTTGAACCCATGAATTATACCTAAAATATTGCAGTGAAGAGTTACGTGTACTCGCGCTGATCTGAGACTGTCCGCGCCAGAGAAATTATGTCTTATTGTTTATGCAAAGTAATTGTAAAACTGACATTTGGCCCGAGGCGAGGTAAAATCTTAGTGCGAACGTTCCAGTTGAGATAAGTAGATTTTATTCAACTGTACAAATGATCAGTGCGTTTGTTTCGCCGAGTAAAAAAACCAAATGAAAACTAGAAGTTTGCGTTTATTACTGCAACTTGACCTGAAGTTATAGAATTTGTCTCCAACATTATTGAAATGATTGATAGATACAAAATTATGATTCGAAGGACCTTATTTTAATTTACCCATGTCATTTAACCTTTGTAAAGAAGACTTTCGCTGAGCAGCCTGTAGAATTTTGAAACAGCTTGCAAAAAATACGGACGCCCGGGGAAACGGACTTTCTTTTAAAATGATGATTACTTTTTGCGAGAAATTTCTCGAAATTTCACACCAAATCGCGTACCCCTGAGCTCAGTTTTCTGGCTAAGCATATTCACAATATCTCCAGCTTCCTACAGATCTCTGATACGGAGACATCTGGTCACAGAGATAAACTTATCACCTGAAATGATCCATAAAACAAATGAGCAAGGAGACGATAAATGCTGTGTTTCAGTTGATTTTCATTAGTAAGATAATTTAAGGGTACAAGTTAAATTAAACTTAAATACTAGTCCAGTGAATAATTGAACCTTCTTTATGTATTCTAAACTGTTAGAAAAAAACTTGGCATTGCCCCTAGAATTTTGATGTTTAGATACAGAATGTTCGGGCTATTTTTCCTTGAAGCTGCGTCAGCCACTCGGTTTCGCAAGGAGAAGTCTTGTCATGTTTTCCTGTTTTTGTAAGATTATTAAGCAAAAAGAAAGTCCTGTTGCCCATTAACAATTACCAACTGGCAAATTACTTTGTATTGAAGGCTTCTTTGCAACGTAGCTTTTCCGATACCTTAAGAAAAAATGTTTTACGCCTTTCTTTTTGCGAGCGCTCGACCAGACAGTACCGGAAAAATGCGATTAAACCCACTGATCATTTTTATTAGGTTGTAAGATAATTGTTTTTAATGGCCAAGCGAAAGCCCTAAACCACAGTAAGATCTCACTTTTCCCTCCTTGTTATATTCTTGTGGATTCTCAAGTTATCTTTTTTCAAAGAGGCGCAGGCCGTCATTGTTTCGTCGCATTTGCTATTAAACCAGTGTCAAACTTTTGCGTGTTTTCATACTTCAAATATCTACTTCATGAGCGATGATGCTGTTTTCATGTATTATGTTAATGGGTTTCTACGTAGCTTTGATTCTCTGATGACCTGGTGTAGAATTATTTGGCTGATCATCCAAGGAAAAAATTTGGCGAGGTTGTAGTTTATCAATGCTTTTACAGGAAGGGACGTCACGATGGCTCGCATCATCCGGACAAGCAATCCATTGCGAAAAGCCAAAGTTGACCCCTCCCTCCTGCAAACAACCTAACAAACAAATAGACCCGGGAAACGAACGCTCTGAGAATGCACCATCCCTGTTCCTCTGTACCCGAAGAGATTCAGAAGACATTTGTACGTAAAAATACGCAAACTTAACTTGTTGCTGCGTTATTAATGAAAAAATTTTCTCGACTGGGATAATTGTTGGTAGAATAAAAATTTCAAAAGCCTTATATGATGAAAGAAAGGCCACTTCCAAGTGGTTAATACGTCGGCAGAGTTTGTGCGGTTCTAATCGGTTTCGGGAAACTCACGAGGTGATGCGGCGACATTCTGATCCAATGATAGGAGGTTTGGTATGTGATATCTAGATCTTAGTGTGTGCCAAGTTTCAAAACTCAAGTGTGTTTGGTTCGTCTTATCGATCCCTTCAAAGTCAGTGTAACGTAGTGTGGAAAAGAAAGGAAATGTAATCCTTAGGCTACGAGCTTACAACGAGTCATTGCTGCAACGGGTTGGCACTAGTGATCATCAGTGGTAAGTTTTCGATATTTCCTTATTTATTTTTTTTATGTTTTGTGTATGAATCCCCTGGCGTCCGATGAGAAAATCGTAGTAAAAATATCTATACGACTGGTTTGATACAAAATTTGCCCAGTTAAGGTTATGATAAACTCATCACAATCATGTTGCACTTTTCAGCAATCTGATTGGTCCTTTATGGCAAAGACGTAAGAGATAAGACGTAAGACGTAAGATACTGTTACTTCCCTTTTTGGTTTAGATGATCGAGGCTAATGGAAATTTTGCTCATCAAGAAAGCCGTGCGTATAAACCTCAGAGAGCAAGGCTCTAGACTAACGATGAAATAGACTTCAAACATATCCTGGACGAATAGATAAAAAAATAACTGCGCTATTCAATTTCATATCAGATAGTACAGAAATAAACTAAACAACTAAAAATTCGCACAATCAAGCGTTCTGCGTAAGCTTTGTTTTGACAAAAACAAAATCACTCTTCAGAATTTTAGATTCGCTTTTAAAGTAAGTTGTGTTTGTTCTCTTTCAAGATTGTCACAAATCAATGCCAAATTTAAAGAAATGGACGTGTACCGCTGTTTCAACAAAGGTTGTCCAAAAAAGGCGTAAAAGCGTTCGCAACAATACCGAAATGCCAAAAATGTCTAGGAAATACCCAATAAATTTCAATAAAAGCTCAGAATCCATAATGCCTCGACCGCACAGCAAATACTTGAGATGGCTGAGCTTTTATTGAAATTTATAGGGTATTTCCTTAACTACCTCTCGGCATTGTCACGTACGTTTTTCCCATTTTTTTAGACAAACTTTGTCGAAACAACTGTATATGCCAACGATACACTGTGTTGCGAGGCGTTTGTTTGACTGTTTAAGCTAAGAATCATATTTTCTTAAATGAAGTTAAATGGAATGAGATCAGTTAACAAAACTCCAAGGGAAAAAATAAGCATGGACCGTAAGACTGATCTCAAAAGACGGCTCTGCAGTTAGCAATATTTACCGCCCAAAGTGAGACCACGTAGTCTTCTTCGAAACTCAGATACTTGACGCTACTTTCAATTAAAAGCGTTTCACGCACAAAAGTTGATAGCTGTAAAAGTATCTTTCATCTAGTTTTTCTCCTGTTTTCATTGTTATTTATACTGTTTCTGGAACACATAAAAGCGAATTTGACGTTTCAAATTAAGCTTTCACGAAGGGATAGGCCTGGTTTGCGGCCTAAACACTAGTCTGTAGAACAAGCCTAATTTATGTGCTCAATCACAAAGAAAGAACGGCTAAGTCAAGTCCAGTCAAGTCAATTTTATTGTGTTAGCGACGCTAAGCTTCAGTGAGACAGTTCACCAGCTAGGTTTGAGGTATTACACACAAAACATGACTAAATATGCCTGTTTACTGTCTACCTAAGTGCAAAGGTACTAAACAAAAGCTTTTGCTTTTTTTGCTTTTTTTTTTATAAAGGTTTTGTTTTCTATCGGCTAACCCATTCCAGAAATTGTTTTAGAACTGCCTGCTTCCATTTTCGCGAGTGTTCGATTATTTTTATGTTTAAGTTAAATACTCAACGATATATGGATTAATTGTCAGCTGTAAGTCAGATACTGGACAAAGACAAACGGTACAGTATTGAGCTCCTCTTTTAAATTAATTTCAAAGAGTTCACTCAAAACTTGCCATTAAGAACAGCGTTGCATATTGCACAGCAATATCAAAGTATAATTACGAATTGAGTAAACACTTTTCATCCCATAATAATTAAGTACATAAATAAATAAAGCCAAAAAGTAAACCATTAAAAACAAACTAACAAGCAAACAGCGACAACAACAAACAAATAAAATCAAAATTCAAGAGAAAGTTTCTAACCAATCTGGCGGCTCTACAATTAGCGGAAGGAGAGGGAAGGGTTTACTGTTAACAGTCCTTTCCCGTATCTTCATCCATGCACTGAACTCAGTTCTCTTTCAACTTTGAAGATTATCACTGAACGGATTTTTTGTATAACAACGACTTCTGGTAAGAGAATAACATGAATCCTCACCTTTCGAAGTGTCATCATCAAAATGCCATATCTCCTCACCAGCTGGTGTGACGTCACTTTCAGTTTTGCCTTTGCTTTCACTGCTTGCCATGGATGCTGGGATATCAAATATTTAATCAGTATACTCAGCTTATAGAGTGTAACTGTAACATAGATGCTAAACTGACTGGACACACACTGTATTTGACGTCAAGAGCCGTTTGCTGTATCTTCATCCATGGACTTACCTCAGTTCTCCTACAACTGTGAAGATTAACATTGAACGGTTTTTCAATCTAACAACGAGTTCTGGTCAGAGAATAACATTGTCTTACCTTTCGACGAGTCATCATCAAGCTTGAAATTCTCCTCACCAGCTGGTGTGATGGCACCTTCACTTTTCGCTTTTCTTTCACTGCTTGCTAGGGATTCTGGGAAATGCAATCGAATACTTAATCAGTATACTAAGGTTAAAAAGGCGACCGCTGATCAAGACCCGGAACTGGATTTGTTTTAGTTATTGACTTAGATCTTGAAGCGTCAATGTTTTGGTGAACGTTAAACGAACAATTGTTAGAAATAAATAAATAAAAAAATAAATAATTGGAAAACGATAAACATTATAAGAACTAGCAATAATAATAATAATAATAATAATAATAATGATAATAATATTAATTATGCAGGATGACCATTTCAGTTATGAAAACTGCCATCAACATGGATCCTGCAGCGTTTAAAAAAAGAAAAAAAAAAGAAACTAGATCTAAAAAAGTTATATAAGAAAACAAGAAATCATCCATATAAGAAAAGAAAAAAGGACTAAAAATAGAATTCACATACAATCATTAAAAATATCTGCGCCTTTATAAAAAAAACCCCACTCTTTCAGTCGATTCCAGTTTAACCCTATCAATAACTAGTTTGTTCTTATTCCTAACACCATAATCAATATCATCTCGTTTAAGTTGAAAATAATTGGAAAAATAACTTGGGGCCGTTCCCGTGAGGCACTTTTCAACTAGTTTAACAATGAGAATGATGATTATTCCAGAAAGTTACGCAGGCATACTCGGAAAAAAGAAATCCGAGTGCTCCTATCAGGAGTCGAACCTAAGACCTTCCGATTACAATGTGGTTTTCTCTTCTTCTCGTCAGAGTATCCCAACCAAGACTTGTAACCCGGTGGACAAATGGGCAGTATTCAAGACTATTCTACCACCTCAACTTTGTTAACAGTAGTCTCATTATCAATATTTTTTCCAAACCGGGAGTGGTGCTCAGCGGTTAGAGAAAAAGACTAAAAGAAACAAACAACCAAACAAACAAATAGACCCGAGAAATGAGCGCCCTTAGAATAAACCATCCCTGTAAGGTTCCCCTGTACCCCAAGAGATTCAGAAGACACTTGTACGTAAAAATACTCAAGCTTGTTGGTGGGTTATCAATGAATACAATACACTATCTCAACTGCTTGCCTGAAACTGTAAATAGCTTCTTCGAAAGGCCTACATGCATGCAAAAGTTATTCGTTTGTTGCGTTTTTGTGGTTCGGTAATTATCAGTTTCAGCTTCAGTTCCGTCTAATCTTTCTCACCTTTGCTGCATAACTACGTAGCGTAGGAGAAGATCATGAAACTGCGATTATCATCAATCATAATTACGTCCGCCAGGAGGGAGAGGACGTCTCTAGGGTAAACATTAGTCCAATGATCACTGCCAGTGTGAAGTCACGTCATAGACATCAATGACTTTCAAAATGTCGGACAAATGTCGTGTTCGTTATTTTGCAAAAGATTTTAATTTTTCGGAGATTTGGATGGTTCTTTTACCTTATTCGATATGACACAACTTTTGAAATCATTGTCCTGTGGCTGATCAGCGAACAAGGCTTGAAGGCGAACTCGACGACAGAAATCTTTAATTTGTAAATCAAACTGATCCATAGAGGGGGGCTTAAGCGAGGGTCTGAATTTCAGCCCCATACCCAAAACCCTAGACTGCCGATCAGTAAGATTCACGTGAGAGAAGTTATGGATTTCCGAGTTTCGAGGGAGCCAGTCGTACAAGGGTCGTTTAGCCATTTTGAAGAGCCATTTTTCATGAGCGGAGCGCCTGTCTATTTTACGGGGCCGGAATCTTTGCCCTTTGCGTTTTTTGACGACGAACGAGGGCTCGTGACCCGTTTGGTCGAGTTGGAACGCGGTGACTTGGATCGCCCCCGCTGTTTCTGTTGACCGCCACGATTCTGCGGCGATTTTGACCTGTTCTGCGGTCGGCGCTGTTGCTGTTGCTTACGTTTCGGCCTACTTCGTCCGCCAGTGTTGTCTGAGAAAGAGACCTTTCTTTGACGAGAACCGGTGGCTGACTTTGACTCCTGTGCATTGTGAAGTTCTTGGCGTATGATCTCTTGGATCGACGATTCATCTGGGATGAACTGTTCTTTTGAATCCATATCATCTCGTTTGCTCTCTCTTTGAGATATTTCCGCTTGTAATGCTTTTTATACTCGCGAGACGGCGCTGTCTGAAGATAGCTTGGCCACAAAAGCAGCGGCTGTATCGCCAAGGTCTTTCGCTTGGTTAGCTGTGATCTCTTCAAGCTTCGCAAGATGACTTTGCCATCTTCCGATCGCGCCATCAAATGTCCCGGCAAATGTCCATTTCTCGCGCGTTGATCGCCTCCTTGCAATCCTTAACATCACGGCGGAGATCGTCAATGGCAGCGTCCAGGAGTTTAAGCTCTGCATCAAAGATGATTTCAGCAAACTTGGATTGCAGTAAGTCAACATCCTGTCCCTTGGCTCTAATGCGTTGGATCCTAAGGCCCGAGGGGACCGTTCGTTCAGATGCATGCTTTGTCAAAACCTCGATTCTAGCCAGCATTCTCGTAACCTTCTTTTCGAGGTCCTGGCGTTCACCGACTTTCTTTCTCAGAATAGCCTCGATAGTTGAATCAAGCTTTGGACTGCCAGTTGGTACAGGAGCTGGATCTTCACCTTCGCCGCTTGGTCGACGGCGTTTTGAACCAGCGCTGGTACCTTCGGTTTTGCTCGCCATGAGGCTTCTATTTGGTGCTTGTACAGAATTTTTAAAAGGGTTATCCAGTGAGCAGCACTTCTGCGAACTACTTGTGTAGTAAAACTTTTTTATTTTCTCCTACGCGTTTCGTGTGACTAGCGCACACTTCATTAGCGAGTTGGACATAACTAGTTGGGGTCGGACCCCAACTAGTTATGTAACGCTCAAAATATGTCACGCATTTAAAATTCTTGCCGCCTATTTCCTGGACGCAAATACAGGCGTAGCTTTGCCACGCATATCCGTAGGTGTGTTTTTATCATTTGTAAAATTCCTTTATTTGTGCTAGGTATAAATATAGGCATACTTGTTAGTATTGTGAAACTCGCTAATGAAGTGTGCGCTAGTCACAGGAAACGCGTAGGAGAAAATAAAAAAAGTTTTACTACACAAGTAGTTCGCAGAAGTGCTGCTCACTGGATAACCCCTTTAAAAAAACTGCGATATTTAATTTCATATCAGATAGTACAGAAATAAACTAAACAACTAAAAATTCGCACACTCAAGCGTTCTGCGTAAGCTTTGTTTTGACGAAAACGAAATCACACTTCAAAATTTTAGATTCGCTTTTAAAGTAAGTTGTGTTTGTTCTCTTTCAAGATTGTCACAAATCAATGCCAAAATTAGAGAAATGGACGTGTACCGCTGTTTTAACAAAGGTTGTCCAAAAAAGGCGTAAAAGCGTTTGCAGCAATACCGAAATGCCGAAAATGTCTAGGAGATACCCAATAAATTTCAATAAAAGCTCAGAATCCATAATGCCTCGACCGTACAGCAAATACTTGAGATGGCGGGCAATATGAATTGTGAGCTTTTATTGAAATTTATTGGGTATTTCCCAAACTACCTCCCGGCAATGTCGCATGCGTTTTTCCCATTTTTTTTAGACAAACTTTGTCGAAACAACTGTATATGCCAACGATACACTGTATTGCGAGGCGTTTGTTTGACTGTTTAAGCTAAGAATCATATTTTCTTAAATGAAGTTAAACGGAGCGAGATCAGTTAACAAAACTCCAAGCGGGGAAAAAATAAGCATGGACCGTAAGACTGATCTCAAAAGACGGCTCTGCAGTTAGCAATATTTACCGCCCAAAGTGAGACCACGTAGTCTTCTTCGAAACTCAGATACTTGACGTTACTTTCAATTAAAAGCGTTTCACGCACAAAATTTGATAGCTGTAAAAATATCTTTCGTCTAGTTTTTCTCCTGTTTTCATTGTTATTTATACTGTTTCTGGAACATATAACAGCGAATTTGAGGTTTCAAATTAAGCTTTCACGAAGGCGATACACCTGGTTTGCGGCCTAAACACTAGTCTGTAGAACAAGCTTATTGTATGTGCTCAATCACAAAGAAAGAACGGCTAAGTCAAGTCCAGTCAAGTCAATTTTATTGTGTTAGCTACGCTAAGCTTCAGTGAGACAGCTCATCAGCTAAATTTGAGGTATTACACACAAAACATGCCTAAACATGCCTGTTTACTGTCTACCCAAGCGAAAAGGTACTAAACAAAAGCTTTTGCTTTTTTTGCTTTTTTTTTTTTATAAAGGTTTTGTTTTCTACCGGCTAACCCACTCCAGAAATTGTTTTAGAACTGCCTGCTTCCATTTTCGCGAGTGTTTGATTATTTTTATGTTTAAGTTAAATACTCAACGATATATGGATTAATTGTCAGCTGTAAGTCAGATACTGGACAAAGACAAACGGTACAGTATTGAGCTCCTCTTTTAAATTAATTTCAAAGAGTTCACTCAAAACTTGCCATTAAGAACAGCATTGCATATTGCACAGCAATATCAAAGTATAATTACGAATTGAGTAAACACTTTTCATCCCATAATAAATAAATACATAAATAAATAAAGCCAAAAAGTAAACTATTAAAAACAAACTAACAAGCAAACAGCAACAACAACAAACAAACAAAATCAAAATTCAAGAGAAAGTTTCTAACCAATCTGGCGGTTCTACAATTAGCGGAAGGAGAGGGAAGGGTTTACTGTTAACAGTCCTTTCCCGTATCTTCATCCATGCACTGAACTCAGTTCTCTTTCAACTTTGAAGATTATCACTGAACGGATTTTTTGTATAACAACGACTTCTGGTAAGAGAATAACATGAATCCTCACCTTTCGAAGTGTCATCATCAAAATGCCATATCTCCTCACCAGCTGGTGTGACGTCACTTTCAGTTTTGCCTTTGCTTTCACTGCTTGCCATGGATGCTGAGATATCAAATATTTAATCAGTATACTCAGCTTATAGAGTGTAACTGTAACATAGATGCTAAACTGACAGCACACACACTGTATTTGACGTCAAGAGCCGTTTGCTGTATCTTCATCCATGGACTTAACTCAGTTCTCCTACAACTGTGAAGATTAACATTGAACAGTTTTTCAATCTAACAACGAGTTCTGGTCAGAGAATAACATTGTCTTACCTTTCGACGAGTCATCATCAAGCTTGAAATTCTCCTCACCAGCTGGTGTGATGGCACCTTCACTTTTCGCTTTTCTTTCACTGCTTGCTAGGGATTCTGGGAAATGCAATCGAATACTTAATCAGTATACTAAGGTTACAAAGGCGACGGCTGATCAAGACCCGGAACTGGATTTGTTTTAGTTATTGACTTAGATCTTGAAGCGTCAATGTTTTGGTGAACGCTAAACGAACAATTGTTAGAAATAAATAAATAAATAAATAAATAAATAAATAAATAAATAAATAAATAAATAAATAAATAAATAAAGAAAGAAAGAAAGAAATAATTGGAAAACGATAAACATTATAAGAACTAACAATAATAATAATAATAATAATAATAATAATAATAATAATAATAATAAAAATTATGCAGGATGACCATTTCAGTAATGAAAACTGCCATCAACATGGATCCTGCAGCGTTTAAAAAAAGAAAAAAAAAGAAACTAGATCTAAAAAAGCTATATAAGAAAACAAGAAATCATCCATATAAGAAAAGAAAAAAGGACTAAAAATAGAATTCACATACAATCATTAAAAATATCTGCGCCTTTATAAAAAAACCCCCACTCTTTCAGTCGATTCCAGTTTAACCCTATCAATAACTAGTTTGTTCTTATTCCTAACATCATAATCAATATCATGTCGTTTAAGTTGAAAATAGTTGGAAAAATAACTTGGGGCCGTTCCCGTGAGGCACTTTTCAACTAGTTTAACAATGTGGTTTTCTCTTCTTCTCGTCAGAGTATCCCAACCAAGACTTGTAACCATCTGTTCGGTGGACAAATGGGCAGTATTCGAGACTATTCAACCACCTCAACTTTGTTAACATTAGTTTCATTATCAATATTTTTTCTAAACCGGGAGTGGTGCTCCGCAGTTAGAAAGAAAGACTAACAGAAAGAAATAAACAAATAGACCAGAGAAATGAGCGCTCTTAGAATGCATCATCCCTGTTCCTCTGTACTCCAAGAGATTCAGAAGACGCTTGTACGTAAAAATACTCAAACTTGTTGGTGGGTTATCAATGAATACAATACACTATCTCAACTGCTTTCCTGAAACTGTAAAAAGCTTCTTCGAAAGGCCTACATGCATGCAAAAGTTATTCGTTTGCTGCGTTTTTGTGGTTCGGTAATTATCAGTTTCAGCTTCAGTTCCGTCTAATCTTTCTCACCTTTGCTGCATAACTACGTAGGAGAAGATCATGAAACTGCGATTATCATCAATCATAATTACGTCCGCCACGAGGGAGGGGACGTCTCTAGGGTAAACATTAGTCCAATGATCACTGCCAGTGTGAAGTCACGTCATAGACATCAATGACTTTCAAAATGTCGGACAAATGTCGTGTTCGTTATTTTGCAAAAGATTTTAATTTTTCGGAGATTTGGATGGTTCTTTTACCTTATTCGATATGACACAACTTTTGAGAAACAAAAAAGAATTATCTGGGATAATTGTTTGTAGGATAACAGTTTCAAAAGCTTTATATGATGAAAGAAAGGCCACTTCCAAGTGGTTAATACGTCGGCAGAGTTTGTGCGGTTCTAATCGGTTTCGGGAAACTCACGAGGTGATGCGGCGACATTCTGATCCAATGATAGGAGGTTTGGTATGTGATATCTAGATCTTAGTGTGTGCCAAGTTTCAAAACTCAAGTGTGTTTGGTTCGTCTCATCAATCCCTTCAAAGTCAATGTAACGTAGTGTGGAAAGGAAAGGAAATGTTATCCTTAGGCTACGAGCTTACAACGAGTCATTGCTGCAACGGGTTGGCACTAGTGATCATCAGTGGTAAGTTTTCGATATTTCCTTATTTATTTTTTTCATGTTTTGTGTATGAATCCCTGGCGTCCGATGAGAAAATCGTAGTAAAAATATCTATAGGACTGATTTGATACAAAATTTGACCAGGTAAGGTTATGATACACTCATCACAATCATGTTGCACTTTTCAGCAATCTGATTGGTCCTTTATGGCAAGGTATAAGACGTAAGATACCGTTACTTTCCTTTTTGGTTTAGATGATCGAGGCTAATGGAAATTTTGTTTTGTGAACCTAACGTCACAAACAACGACGCTACTCCCGTAACTACTGTAACTATACCTTACGTAAGGGGCACTTCTGAGACTATCGCACGGATTCTACAACCCTACAATATCCGTGTAGCTCACAAACCTATAACCACTTTACGACAACTACTGACGAAAGTAAAGGACAAAGAAGAACCGAACCGCAGACAGGGAGCAGTTTACAAGATCAAATGCTGCGACTGCCAGGCCACTTATATTGGTGAGACCGGCAGAAATTTAAACGTACGACTGACTGAACACAAACTAGCAACTAGAAATGGTGATATGAACAATTACATTGCTGAGCACCATTTACAAACGAACCACAGAATCAAATGGGACTCTGCCAAGTGCATTACCTACAGTACAAATGACTATCAACGACTCACTCTGGAAAGGTGGTTTACTAACTTAGAACAAACGCCACTCAACCGCTGCCTACAACTACCTGCACCATACAAACGACTTATTGACAACATCAACGAAACAGACAAACAATAGACATTTTACTAACAATAGACCCACGGACTTTTTGACTAACAAAAGACGGATCGAAAAGCACCAATCGCTTTTTACAGTCTTCACAGCCAATAACATCACGGCCTACTGACAAACGACCAATAACATCTGGACTTCGTTGACCAATCAGGTTTACAACCAGAGACGTATATACCACCTACTGACGTTCCACAATTCACTTGACTCTGAAGATGACTTCCGCTCAGGTTGTCGAAACGTCCGTCAAAGTCACTACAAACAGTTCTTCTCAGGACTACACTCCCCCGGATGATCATAATTTACGTACTTAGGAAATTTTGTTTATCAAGAAAGCTGTGCGTATAATCCTCAGAGAGCAAGGCTCTAAACCAACGATAAAATAGACTTTAAACATATCCTGGACTAATAGATAAAAAAAAAAACTGATATTTAATTTCATAGCAGACCATACAGAAATAAACTAAACAACTAAAAATTCGCACAATCAAGCGTTCTGCATAAGCTTTGTTTTGACGAAAATGAAATCACACTTCAAATTTTTACATTCGCTTTTAAAGAAAGTTGTGTTTGTTCTCTGTCAAGATTGTCACAAATCAATGCTAAAATTAGAGAAATGGACGTGTATAAGAAGAATTTTGTCAGAGTTTACTGCTGTTTCAACAGAGGTTGTCCAACACAGTCTATCGTTGGCATATACAGTTGTTTCGACAAAGGTTGTCCAAAAAAAGCGTAAAAGAGTACGCGATAATGCCGAAAGGTGGTCTGGGAAATACCCAATAGATTTCAATAAAAGCTGAGAATCCATAATGCCTCGACCGAACAGCGAGTACTCGACATGGTGGGCAATATGGATTCTCAGTTTTTATTGAAATCTATTGGGTATTTCCCAGACTACCTTTCGGCATTGTCGCGTACGCTTTTACGCTATTTTTGGACAACCTTTTGTCGAAACAACTCTGTGTTGCGAGGCGTTTGTTTGACTGTTTAAGCTAAGAATCATATTTTCTTAAATGAAGTTAAATGGAATGAGATCAGAAAACAAAACTCCAAGGGAAAAAATAAGCATGGACCGTAAGACTGACCTCAAAAGACGGCTCTGCAGTTAGCAATATTTACCGCCCAAAGTGAGACCACGTAGTCTTCTTTGAAACTCAGATACTTGACGCTACTTTCAATTAAAAACGTTTCACGCACAAAACTCGATAGCTGTAAAAATATCTTTCATCTAGTTTTTTTCCTGTTTTCATTGTTACTTATACTGTTTTTGGAACATATAAAAGCGAATTTGAGGTTTCAAATTGAGCTTCCACGAAGGAGATAGGCCTGGTTTGTGGCCTTCATTCTAGCCTGTAGAACAAGGTTATTTTATGCGCTCAATCATAAAGAAAGAACGGCTAAGTCAAGTCCAGTCATGTCAAGTTTATTGAGTGAGCTACGCTAAGCTTTAGTGAGACAGCTCAGCAGTTTTAGCCTGTTTACTGTCTACCTAAACGCAAAGGTACTAAACAAGAGCTTTTTTGGTATTTTTCATAACGGTTTCGTTTACTACCGGCTAACCCACTCCAGCAATTGTTTTAGAAATTATTGCCTGCTTCTGTTTTCGCGAGTGTTCGATTATTTTTATGTTTAAGTTAAATACTCAGCAATTCATGGATAATTGTCAGCTGTAAGTAAGATGTTGGACAAAGATAAAAGGTACAGTATTGAGCTGTACTTTTAAATTAATTTCACAGAGTTCACTCAAAACTTGCCATTGCGAACAGCATTGCATATTGCGCAGCAATATCGAAGTAGAGATACGAATTGAGTAAACACTTTTCATCCCATAACAAATAAGTACATAAATAAACTGAAAGCCAACAAATAAACCATCTGTAAAAACAAAACTAACAAGCAAATAGTGACAACAACAAACAAAACAAAATCAAAAATCAAGAGAAAGTTTCAAACCAATCTGGCGGCTCTACATTTAGGGGAGGAAAGGGAAGGGTTTGCTGTTAAGAGTCGTTTCCTGTATCTTCATCCATGCACCGAGCTCAGTTCTCTTTCAACTTTGAAGATTATCAGAGAACAGTTTTTCTGTATAACTACGACCTCTGGTATAAGAATAACATAAAACCTCCTGACCCTCACCTTTCGAAGTGTCATCATCGAAATGCCAAGTCTCCTCACCAGCTGGTGTGACGTCACTTTCAGTTTTGGCTTTGCTTTCACTGCTTGCCATGGATGCTGCGATATCAAATATTTTATCAGGATACTCAGCTTATAAAGTGTAACTGTAAGTTACATGCTAAACTATGACTGGACACACACTGTACTTGATGTTAAGAGGCGTTTGCTGTATCTTCATCCATGGACTTTAGTCAGTCCTCTTACAACTGTGAAGATTAACATTGAACAGTTTTTCAGTCTAACAACGAGTTCTGGTTAGAGAATAACATTGTCTCACCTTTCGATGAGTCATCATCAAGCTTCAAATTCTCCTCACCAGCTGGTGTGATGACACCTTCACTTTTCGCTTTTCTTTCACTACAGCTTGCTAGGGATTCTGGTAAATGCAATCGAATACTTAATCAGTATACTAAGGTTAAAAAGGTGACCGCTGATCAAAACCCGGAATTGTATTTGTTTTAGTCATTGAAATAGAGCTTGAAGCCTCAATGTTTGCGTGAGCGTTAAACGAACAATTGTTAGAAATACTTATTAGATAAATAAATAATTAAAAAACGATAAATATTATAAGAACAATAATAATAATAATAATAATAATAATAATAAAATAGTAATAATATTATTATTATTATTATTATTATTATTATTATTATTATTAATATTATTATTAATTTTATTATTATTATTATTATTATTATTATTATTATTATTATTATTATTATTATTATTATTATTATTGTTATTATTATTAAATTGTCCAGGCCAACCCGGAAGTGAAGTTTTTTAGACTAGTCCGCAAAGCCTGGAAGATCGAAAACTGAAAATAAAACTATTTGTAGTGATCCTAAAATAAACAACTTAGACACATTCAGATTCAAATTAAAAGTCCAAAGTATTTAAAGAATAATTCTTTTCAGTTTATTTCTAAAACAGTTTGTACCAGCTCTGTAGTTCCCTTGTTTGTGTGTCCAGAAAGATCCAAAGGCTTATTGATTTGTAACAAGTAGATTTGCGAAGGAGGCCGTTTTTAAAATCAGTACCCCAAAGGGCAATTTCCTTCTATCCTTCCTTCTATCCAAAAAATTTTGGATAGAGACAGGAGCAGTTCAATAAAAACGTTTATGGGTCAACAGTAACAACCTCAGTTAACCTGTACAAATCGTAGAGCGAGAACCAATTGGCATGAGCTAGTACCTTATCACTGGGCTTGTAACAATCTAAACCGTGAATTATCTTGGCAGCACGTACGTGGATTTTTTCAAGCTCGTCAAAGAGGGTTTTTTTTTACAGGAACACCATCGGATTAACGCATAGGTCACGGAAAGGAGAATGATTTTAAGATTTAAGACAGCTCTGACTGTGGTAAGTAAAAGTATAAAAACTTCAAAAGATTTTGTTTCTGGTGATAGACTTAATTAGTTCGGCAACGTGAATCTCCCAATCAGGTTCATTGTCTAATTCAACACCTAAGCATCTGGTGGGCTTGACTTGATTTACAACTTTATCTCCTATTTTGATTTCCTAGATCGGACCGATGAAATGACCACGCATTAAAATTATACACTCGGGTTTCCCACAGTGGGATAACATTCGATGGCGGCAGCACCAGGTGTGAAACGTATGAAGGGTGTCATTTCAAAGAACGTGCAGTGACCATGTCTGGCGAAGGTACTGACCCATAAATGGTTATGTCGTCAGCAAACATGTGTATTTCACTATCGCAATCATGGAACAAAGGTACAATGCACGAACGAAAGATTAACGAAGAAAACGCTAAGAAAAGAAATTTTCCAAAGTTTCGCCCACAATACAGCAGAGCTAAAGGAGCCTTATGTAGCAAAGTGGACTGAAACATAAAAAGTTCTGTGATGCAAGCCGGATCATGGTTGCGTGTGCATTAAAAAAAAAAGAAGTTCAAAATACCTCGATTAGTTTCCTCTACTGGTGATGAAAGAGTCGCTCCCGCACCTGTGAAAGAAATTTAAACACCAATATGAGTGAAAAGGGGAGGACTGTAGACTAAAACATAAAAATGAAATAAAGAGTGAATGGCTTTCCTGCCATTTTAGTGTGTGCTCAGCGTGGCAAGGAGTGTACTCTTTGGAAAGTTTTGTGATAGAAGAGAATTGAGTGTGCATTTTAAAAGAAGACACGAGAGTCAGAGACTTTCATAATACCTTGAATAGGTTCCTGTATAGGTGATGATTCAGTCATTCTCGCAACTGTGAAAGAATTTGAAGCGACAATATTAGAGAACAGGGGAGGACTGAAAGATAAAGAATTAAACGAAGAGTGAAATGGCTTGCCCGCCATTTTAGTGTGTGCTTAGCGTGGCAAGATGTACCCTTTGGAAAGTTTTCTGATAGAAGAGAGATTAGTGCGTATTTTAAAAGAAGATAGGAGAGTAAGAAACGTACATAATACCTTGCATAGTTTCCTGTATTGGTAATGATTCAGTCACTCTCACACTTGGCTTGCCTGCCATTTTAGTGTGTGTTCAGCGTGGCAAGGAGTGTACTCTTTGGAAAGTTTTCCGATAGAAGAGAGTTGAGTGTGCATTTTAAATGAATGAATGAATGAATGCATGAATGAATGAATGAATGAATGAATGAATGAATGAATGAATGAATGAATGAATGAATGAATGAATGAATGAATGAAAACTTTATTTAAGTGTCTATGTTTTTAGCCATAAGCTAATGGGGGACACTGCAAAATAATATGTCAAATTCCAGATACAAAGCACTAAAATAAAATAAAAATAGAAATAAATAAAGGAAGGGGAGGGGATTGAATCTTTGAAATAAAAATTGTCGTTAGAGTGTAAGCTCGATTTCCACGAGTTTGGATAAGTAGCCGGTTTAATACAGTTTCTTAATTTCTGAATCTTTGAAATAAAAATTGTCGTTAGAGTGTAAGCTCGATTTCCACGAGTTTGGATAAGAATTAACAGCCTCGAGTTTGGATAAGTAGCCGGTTTAATACAGTTTCTTAATTTCTGAATCTTTGAAATAAAAATTGTCGTTAGAGTGTAAGCTCGATTTCCACGAGTTTGGATAAGTAGCCGGTTTAATACAGTTTCTTAAATACAACAGAATAGCACTCACCTGTGTCAGTTGGGACTGTTATTTCACCTTTGTCTTTAGCTCGTCTAGAAAGAAACAATACATTTGTACGATAAGATACTTTCTAACCCAATTAAGTTCGTACACCATTGAAATTGCTGCGCCCACAAATACTGCATCTCTTACTTCTTCTACAACTTAGCTTTCAAAATCTCAGACAGTAAGTGTGGACACTATCCACAACATAGCATCCAGTGTTGAAGTAGCGCATCGGTTCATTTTCTGTCTTCTGGTGGTCCATCTTATAATATCTTTATTTTTTCTTCGGATTGTCTTCAACTGAGATACTAAAACTATAGTAAGAGCTGCGGTTTCCCTGCTTAGCTTCGATTACTTGAGAAGCAGCTACGAGGTTTACTCTACAGTACTAAGAATGTTGCTGTATTTCAGAAGAAGTTTTCTCCTCTTTGCTGTCTGCTTTCGCCCTGGGACGAAGAAACTAGACCTTGTACCTCTGGCATTTTGTAACGAGTGCCGGCTGCCAAGGTAGCCAAGTTTCTCCCCCAGCTTCCCGCGCTAGCACAGCCTGTTGCTAGTTTTTGATCCACGCATCGATTCCAAGTAATCAACAAGTGCCTTTAAAGTCGCCGAAATAAGCCAAACTCTTTTCAGCATATTGGTTAGAAAAATCTCTCGTTACAGCACATGCGTACGTATAAAAAATAAGCAAACTAAAATAACAAATTAACCTTGTTTTTGTTTTGTGTTGATTTTTTTTGGAAGATAATCTCTGACCAGAGTTCGTTGAATTAACGACACAAGCGAGAGGTGATCAGATATACCCTGTCATTAATCAGGTTACCCTGGGTGCTAGAAAAAGTGACAAATTGTACCGTTGCGCAATGATGTACAAGTAACGGTTGATAACTCACGTGTCCCAGACATATCACCCCTTTGTGGATGGGCAGTGAACAGGTTATATTTGCTCTCTCGCGTCATTCATAAACATAGGGAAGTTGTCATTGGTAAATCTGGTCTCTGATTTTGCAAATGTTGAGAACAGGCCTTTTTCTCTGTGCCTGTAAACAATCTGATAACAATCCTTTTTTTCTCAGTGTGCGAGCGGGCTGAATTCTGTAAATCATGCAATCTGATTGGTTCCGACATCGGACGGAGTTTTTCCGTCTTGTCCATGAACCCTGAGCGGATTTGTTGCGTAATCTGTTATAAGACCTAGGCCTTGTTCTCTTGGTTGGTACGTAATGGGAAAAACTGTGCCCTCTGTCTTGAGTACGGCCGTTGAGCGGTACAGTTTTGTCCAATACGGACCTCCCAGCCGGTGAATGACATAAATGTATGGTTGCACGTAGAGCTGACAGTCTTGTCTTTTGCTAAGATTCATGCTGGTTAACTAAAAACACGATTAAAATGCGGGTCATTTCAGTTGTTAAATTGTTGAAAATAGTTTTGCGGAAAAGGCTGAAAATAACATTTGCGAGCATCTTGTTCGCCAAATTTTCTGGGTGGGGACAAGGGATGCCCCATAGCGATGCGCGCCTTTGTAGCTAAACCCCTGCAAGCGAATACTACGAAATTAAATGGTCTAGCTACGCCCCTGTAATTAAGCAAACAATATTATATATGAACAAAATCGCAAAATGGTAAATACTGAAATGAATTACAATTGTCTAACAAAGAACACTTGAAGGGTAGAATTTTTAAAGAGCATCATCGATTACTTTAGCTTTATATGGAGATTAAGTAAGTTTCAGACTACGTTTACACTAGAGGAGATTTTTCCGGACTCACAAATCTTTCCGTATTTATTACATTTAAGGGTAATCGGATTCGCAGGCGTTTATTTTAAAGAGTATTAGAATTCCCAATCGTTTATACACAAGACCCCCCACACAACGATAAATCCGAGGAAATTCATACAGGAACGGTTACCAGGAAGTTTGCCGTTTGCTTGTCCTTGTTGGACATCAACAAAATGACGCCCAAAAAGAGGCCGGGAACGGTTTCAGATGCCACAGAAACGTTAGTTGGACAGATGATGAAGTAGAACTACTTCTGAGAGTGGTCCGTTCGTATTCTTCCTAAAAGAATTTCAATGCGTTAGAATGAGAGAGCGTTAGAGCACTTACGAGGATATCAGAAATGAGTTCCGGTAAGTTTGTATGGACGTCAGCCTCTCCACCCATGGGAGATATACAAGCAAAGACTTGCGAGAAAAGTACAAAAAAGCTGTCGACTAGGTATGATCACAAGCGGAAAATTATCTGGATATGTCGAAAGAACTGTTTACTCTACAAAACATTGCAGATTTATCAGTAATAGGATACAAAGTACTCAATTTAGATTTTGGATTCAAAATCTCTCGGAGACGCGACCAAACTGGGACATTTCTCAGGATTCGGATCCAGCCATCTACGTGTAAACGGCAAAACGATTCCGGTACCAAAATGTTCCGGATTCGTCAGGAATCCGGAAAAATCCCCTCTAGCGTAAATGTAGTCTCAGTAAGAACTCTCAAACATGTCTGCTGTGGGAAACATTGCTAAATATCCAAAGTTCTCTATTAAAAAGAGGGCAAATCTAAGAACTGAGGAAAGACCGGTACGTTGGCTTAGTAGCTACACCTAGAAAAACCTTTCACTTAATTGTCAGAACCCGAAATGCAACACCTCATTGAATCATGTCACACTTAAATTACCAATAATTTTAAAACTTCTCAACATCACCTACCTTATCTGATCCATTTTGTTGTCAACTTCTTCCTTATTGGCGATAGTCACGTCCAATTTCCCTCTGAATCCAATTTCTTTTAGTTTTATTTCTAATTTTTTTTTCACTTTCTCCCTTTCAAAGTCCTTAACAAATGACAGGAAAATGTCTTTCATATGGAAATCCAACTCCACAATCATTATGGTCGAATCAGCTGTAATTTTCCTTACTTCAAGTCCCGGTCCTTTCAAGGCGTCTTTTACTGCCTTCGTAACTTCCGTCGGATTTTTTTTATGGAGGACTGCCACACCTAGGGGAGGCATTACCCCACCCTTAGCACCTGCCGTCCATTTGCTGTCACCAATTTTAAGGGAGAACGAAAATGAAAATTTAGGTTCACTGGCTGACGCTGATAAACCAACGGTAGGCTTGGTTCCCGGTCCAGAAGTTTCAGCCATTGCGTTTGGAACGTCTTTATCCTTAACTGTTGCTCTTGACAGTGCTGATCACAAGATTGCCCGCTGACAGGGTAGACTACTCCCTCTTGCTGCTATAATCCAATGCTCTTTACAACCTTGGAGAAAGAAGGTGCAGTTGTTCTATGGGCTTGTTTTTTCATGGCAAGTAGGTGACGATAAACGTGTGTCGATCAAAACAAAAGCAAATGTTTGAGTCGATCACGTTTATATTCGCGTGGGCTTCTATTTTTGTTTAATTAAGATTCTCAAAACTGTAAGACAACTAAACAGTGTAATCTTATTGTGACTGTTATTATTTTAGTTTGTAATTCGTCGAATGTAAGTATGTAAGTATTTTTTGGTTATGACATCGCTGTTCGTCCGTCCATCCGTACGCAGCACCACAGGACAACCAATGCGAATGCACAGTCAGTATGTGAAACCTGTGCTGCCGCCCGCGTTTGTTTGGCGGGAAGTTGCATGGCCAACTGCGTCAATAAAGACAACAACAACAACAACAAAATCAAACAAACAAAACCAAACCAAAAAGAAATTTTGAAGACAACAAAAAACTAAGACAATTCACGTTATTCATTGAGTATGTCAACAAACGTGGAAAAGACGCACAGCCTCATTCTCTCCAAATGAGTATTTTTTGTTTTTGCCTTTTACGTTGCCACTTGGCCATAGATATAAAAGTCAAGAGAATACGTGGCAGTGATGTTACAACTGGCCGGTGATGTAACAAGAGGTCCAATGGCAGTCTTGAGTCTAGCGGGTATAGAAAAAACTAAGTAAGTCATTATTGTTTCACTTTGATGTAACAGTAAGAGCAGTCCATGATACTCTGTCTATGAACACAAATTTTAATTAACGCAAATTCCATTCCTTTTATCATTTTTTAGGAAACAATGCAAGGAACATGGTTTTCAATAATGTACTGAGTGTTTACATTTGCATTTTTATTTATTTGTACGTATATACAGATTGTGACTTTGGGTATCTGATATCCGCAAAACATTCCGTGTGAACGCCTTCTGGAGTTCATTTTTCACTTGGCTCAGTTTTTTTTTTTTTTTTTTGTTCTTTGCCGTGTACCAACTGATTTCAGGGAATTGTATTTGCTGCCTCCCTTGTTTTAATTAGCTGAGATTAGGAAAAACCGAAATCACGGCACATGATAATTCTTCGAATTGTAGCCTCCAAATAAAAAAAAAACAAGACGCCTATGGGCGTTTGCGCGGGATGAGTTGGTGTATGTTCAGCAGTAAGTGCAGGTGGAAACGTATCTTCCCTTCGCGATGGAGCTAATGGAATGGTTTGAGTCACAAAGATAGCGTTACCGGATTGTTTTTCTACGATAACATGATGACCACACACATTTAGGCCTGACTCACGTTTTCTATTCTGGTAAGATAATGTCATTAAGTGTAAGATTGCATTTGAACTGTCCTAATGAAAATTGACAAAATGCTAATTGACAATCAAACCTTTATTTTTTTGTGAAGTGGATTTCCAGTAGCGTTTAGGCATAAGTTCGACAAAGTGATGTGATGTGTGTTTAAATATCAATGACCTTTTCTCCTCGCATTGTGCTTCAATCTGTCAAACTAAGCGTGATTTCTTCGCCGGGAACTTTCCAATTTCAACCTTTTAAACTGTCGAGTACCTCTTAGAAGTTATTCGTTCGATTTACCGCTTCAAGGGGGTTAATTTTCTTTCTGAAAACGACATATTTGAATCTAAAACATGTAAACAATATGGCCGCGAATTTGAAAGACTAGTGGCTACAGATAGGGATGAGTCGATCCCCTCCCCCCCTATTCAGAAAATGGATTCTGATTGGGCCTTTTTCGTTGAAGACAATGAAAACAATAGAAGACAATTATATCCCCTCTAGGAGAGAACAGAATTTAATTCATGCTCAATTAATTTATTTATTGCAATTTGTGACTACGAGGATGAATCAAAGTGAGACTATCGTTAACTCGTGGATATGACGATGGAGGGGGCCGTTGATGCCATGGGTTCACCTAAAAGGTGTCTTTTATTTATAATAGTTTGGAATGGTCTTTGAAATGTAATAGTGACGGTGATGTCATTGCGGGACATTGCGAAGACGCTCTTAGGGCTCTTCATGCGTTCGCCTCCCATGGATGAGGGGGGCGGGGAGAGAAATGCGTTTCGAGCGCAAGGAGGGTCTTCGCCATTACATTACCGCGGGAACGCTTGTCGGAAATTTTGAATGAAACGCTTAAGCCAGCTGTGAGTCGCTTGAGTTTTGATACCATTTGTAAACCTTTTAAAAAATATATTTTTAGATTTGATCGCGGGCAATCCTAAGCGAGATCTTTACGAGCAAATTAAATGGCTTTTTAGCCTAGAAGACCGTAAGCGAGACCCAGATCCGGAGTTTTTACCCTAAGCGAAACGAGCGTCAGCCTACGGAAATATAATTGTTGATCATTGTTATCAGCGCTGTAATTACCACTTTCTGCTTTATTTTCCTGTAAAAAAAAAGCCACACTTAAAGAGATAACAAAGACATTTGAGGGTCACAGTTGCCTTTCAACACCGTTTAGGAATACTTGTACTATTAATATCGGTGGAACAAATTTACACATCCGTGGTTACGGTAAAATTGCCCGTCTCCGATTTCATTTCGTCTTTCAGTGCACTCGCCGTTTTCCAGAGCCGTTGGCTATCCGTTCGGTAGCTGTCCGCTGTTGGATTACTTTTATCGTACGCAGCGAGATCATTTACTGCATCGAATTCGCTTTCGGTAAGCTTCGCGAGCTACGACTGAGGGACACAACATGTGAATGTCAGTGCGCGTATTTTCCTTTGGTGAAGTCACAATTTAATTTTTGAATTCACGTGCCTTTCCACGTCATGAATTTATTTATTTTTGTGTTTTACAAAAACGGAGCAAGCTTTTAATAAGCTGTATCATTATGGAAGTGTTCTGTTGCTGCTTTAAAATGAGCAAGATATAAAAAATAAATGCTACAGCTGTCGGAAAACTATTTACATGTAAGGAAAATAATTTGAATATCCTTCAGAAAATAGGGCCTTGAGCCTTGTGTGATCGAAAGCTGAAACGCAAAATCTTCAAACTCAAAACCGATCCATTCGACCAAACATATCGACCGAAAAAGTCAGATCTTTACGAAATCTTTTGGTATTTCATTTCGATCAGACACTCGGCGCTAGCTTGTCCAGCAGTGATCGATGTTGTTTACAATTTTATTGAACGCTTTGTTACAGATTTATTTTGACTACGCAACAATACTGATGAGGCTTTTTTTATGTTTAGTAGTCCTTCTATTAATAAGATAGAGACGACAATTACTACCCGCCTCTACCGAAGATTTGTCACGTCTGACTTGCAGTCTAGCTGTATGTACACATTCTTACTGTCATATACTACGAAAAACAGGAGATAAATGTTTTCTAAACTCAGAGGAGCTCAGTACGTTTTTCCTTAAATAATACACAATAAAAAAAAAAGATACCCGACCCAAACCTAGACACAGCCTGACGTGCGGGCATTCCGCGTAAAAAAAGATACCCGACCCAAACCTAGAGACGGCCTGCCCTGCGGGCATCCCGTCTAATAAATTAATTGGCAGATTTGTGACTACGACGAAGAAAAAAAAAAACACGATGCCTATACTGGCATTTACGCGTGATGCTAGGGCTGACCCATTTATTCCAACTGTATGCTTCGCAGATTTATAAAACTATCCTTGCTAATGGAATAGTTTGAGTCAGGACGATCGCGTTACGTTGTTTCCCTTGTGTTACGCGACTCAGGGTTACACCGGAAGTTTTTGAAATTCCATTACGATAACGTAAGCTTCTCAATGACTTCTTTTCAGTCTCGCATCGTGGTCTAAAACTATGAAACAAAGCACGATTCCTTCGCCAGGAACTCTCCAATTTCCACCGTTTTAAATGTCGAGTGCTTCTAAGAGGTTATTCTTTCGATTTACCGTTTCAAAATGGTGAAACTTCCGTTTAAAAACGGCACACTTGAGTCCACAACATGTTAACATTATGGCGCCACAAATCGTTAATTCGGTTTAACAAATAAATCAAATGATACTTTGACGTCACACAGGTAGGGGTGAGTGCGTCCCCTCCCTCGCGATATAAGCGACAAGAATGGATTTTGATTGGCCTGCTTTTGTTGAAGACAATCAGAACAATACATCCCGAGTAGGAGAGGGGAGAGTTCAATGAATAAATTAATGTACAGATTTGTGGCTACGACGAAGAAAAAAAAAAAGAAATCGACCCGTTTTTAGACATGGTATGCCCCCTCAGGGCATCCCGCGTAAAAAAAAAAGATTCCCGTTTTTTGACACGGTATGCCCCTCAGGGCATCCCACGAAAAAAAAAAAAAAAGAAAGAAACTCGACCCAAACCTAGATACGGCCTGCCCTGCGGGCCGTGTAAATATTTGTATCCAGGGTTGGATGTGTTTCGTAGAGCGTTCAATTCATTTGATTGAAGGGCATTGTACTATAATTCTTTACGGAAGTTCAGGCTTCAGGAAGTTATCATCGCTTATTGCGACAATACTGTTTCGTGTGGTCCAAAGTTATGGGACCACACTCATCAGGCAATTTTTAACGACAATTTTTAACGATTTTATCGAAAAGTTAAACGCTAAAAGATTTTTTAAAAAAAATTTAAAAACTCTAAAAAGCGGACGACGTTTCGGCGTTACTCTACGCCATTATCAAGTCAAAACGATAAAAGTTAAAACAAGAATATATAAAGACGTAAAACAATAAAATATTTGTGTGTCCTATAGGTATAATACCCAAAGCAAAACAACGCAAACCAATAGAAAAAGAAACGAAAGTGTCAAGTGAAAAGTTTGGCGCGAATTGAGTCACTTTGGGTGTTGAGAGAAGGCTTAAAGTAATTTATAAACAGCATCTCGAAAATCAGGCTATTGAACTTGCTTTTGCATTTCTTTAGGACTTTAAAGAGGTGATCGATCTTTGCTTTTTTTGTTGCCATGTTGTGTTTCAAGGTGTTTCCCGAGAGTAGAACAACGGTGTTTACTAATGCGTTTGTGTAAGTGTCGGGCAGTAAACCTGACATAATTTGCATCGCACAAATTACATTGGAATGAATATACAACGCATTGCGTGTTGACGATCGGAGGCTTGTTTTCCTTTACACTCAAAGTTTGCGATAATTTTCTGCTAGTGAAGACGGGTTTTACGTTGACATTGATCATAGATCCCAGAGAATTGATTTCATTGCGGACGAGATCGGGTGATTGTTGATCTTTGAAAGGTAATTTAATGTAAACAGACGGCTCTGAAGAAGTCACGGCGTGCGGCGCTCTATCAGTTTCTTGCATGAACCTATGTATTGTGGAATTGACCAATGTGTTTGGATAGCGCACTTTTGAAAACATGGTGCGTAACTTGTCACATTCTTTTGTAAAGGCTTCTTCAGTGGAAGATAGACGATACGCCATGTATCTGTTGTCCACGTGGCTTTGAAAATGAAGCAGAAGTCTCGTGTCAGTTGGTTTTCTGTAGACCTCTTTTTTAGTGTGTTGCCACATCTTGTGATTACTGTGCCGAGGAAAGGAATTGAGCCTTTATGTTCAAGTTCCATGGTAAAAGATAAGGTAGGGTGGACGCCGTTAACGAGTCGTTAAAAATTACGTGATGAGTGTGGTCCTATAACTTCGGACCATGTGAAAAAGTATTGTCGCAATAAACGATAATAACAGCTGAAGCCTGAACTTCCGTGAAGAATTATATATATCTAAATATATTTTTCACTCGAATTCGCGCGGCTTAGCTCCGCTCGGACCTTCGGCGCGGCCCGACAATTTTACTAACCTCGCTTCGCGAGGAATAAAAAATGGATAAATCCCTTTTCATCCAGTCCGACGGCCGATATTTTTGTCTTCAAATATTACCTCATAAAAGCTGGGAAATTTTAAGCAGACCACTAATTTGTTCGCGTTTGTCCAGGAGTTTGTTCCATTTTGGGTCTTTTCCCTAAATTGCTCTTTAAGTCCCAGTTATTGTCCCATGCAAATTTCAATACACAGCACCTCTCCGTCCTGGAATGTTGAATATTTATACGTAGCAGTAACCTTGCACATTATGTGGTATCCTTCATCTGACTCTTTAAGCGAGAATGTTTTAGGTCTGAAATTGTTTTGTGGCCATGAAGCTTCCTAAAGATTGGATCATATCAGTCTGCGCCGCGTAGTACTGTTTACATAAATAACTACGCTCCAAACGGTGTTGCTGCTAAAGTTAATGACATATTTCCTAGAAATCAATAGTATTAGAAAGACAAAAGTAGACTCGGTGATGGAATCGAAGAAAAGAGAATCAGCCACAAGGAATATTTGCTAGCAATACAAACTAGAAACTTACCGCATTTACCTACTCGTCGGCCTTGCTGAGGAGCCTGACCGTGGCCCTGATAAAATTAAGCGACACGTCTTGAAAGTTCCTGAAAGTATGTGCAACACCCCAGAACTGTTAATCTCAGTACTGAAAAAAAAAGAAGGATAGCAAGCTTGTGCTTTACTACAACTGAAGTTATTTCGACTGGACTTCAAAGAGGGAAGTGGATTTTGCGCCCTTACTGAACATCCGAGTGTCGGTAAGTTATTGTTGATGATTAACGTGACGTGCTGCGAGTATACTGAACCATCATCTCACTTGTTAATAGTCCACTTCTAAGCTTTTTTTTATCCAAATATCAAATAAGTGCCTGCTAGCAGAAGCCTGAATTTCAGCCGCCCTCTGTCGCCTAACTCCGAGATAAACGAATGCATGAAAGACGCCAATACCGTCTGAGTGACGTCACAAAGCAAGTCCACGAAAAGTCCGTAAACACTAAACCGAGTAACCCCAGTATCAGGGCTCTGTAACCGGTAAAAAGAAAAGGAATAAAGGCCAGACAAGAAGGCATTCATCGACTACTGATCAATCCTGGTAATATATTTAAAGTCTCGGGTCACAACCATGCAAGGCATGTGATCAAAACAGAAAAATGCCTAAAACTCAAACGGCGTACACGTGAGAAAATCGAAAACGGCCGATACTCCAGATCACCAAGGCGGCAGAACGGGAGGTTTATCAAGAAGGAATGTTTATGGAGAATCTATAATGCCAACATATTGTAACGAAAGCTAAGCAAGCCAGTTATCGTTCTGACATTTACCTTTTGATGTTATACACTAGCTTCAAGAATTGTTTGCCTCCATAAGGCTACCTCTAAGCAACAGTAAAATTTTCCAACCATTTCAAATACCACCGTTGAGGCTACGCTAGAGCTAGAGATGAACCTGTTAATTGCTCTAAAGGCTATTGCTCCGTTCTCTTTCTCCCTACATTCAACTTTTAACTTTGAAAATACGCTACTCGGCCTCATACGATTACATATACAAAGTGAAGGGCGAGTTGCGTGCAACAGTTATTCGCGTGTTGCCCTTTTATGGTCCAGTAATTATCATATCGTAAACTTCCGCTTCAGCACTGTTGGGCTTTTTCCCTGAAACCCTTCTGACCTTTGCTGTATACCTACATGTACACAGTAGATCATAAAGCTAGCTCCCCGTTATAATCAATCGTAAATAATACCCGCTGATAAATCATAACAAAAATATTTATAGAACTGATTTGAGACAAAATTTCACCAGTTTAGGGATTTTATGATACACTCACCACAGCATGTTGCAGTTTTCAGCAATCTTATTGTTTAATTGTTCAAAATCTGATGTAAGATACCATTATCTCCCTACTTAGAAAGGCCGCGAAGTTTCAAATTGGTATTTTCAGTAAACTCTGACTCAGCATCCTCAAATTAAACAGGATTCCGTGGGCTCCTAAATCATTAATCCCGCTATAAAATCCCGTCGACGAGTTCTTGATACATTCTTGATATATTTCGTGGAAAAATTGTTCCATAGGTTCCGCCAAAAGTTTGAAGTAACCAAGAAATGGTTATGTTTCTTCAGCGGTTTATTCAATTTCATACGTCGAAAGGAACGTTAACTATAATCCCCCAGTCTATATCACAAGCCCTGCTCAACCATCTGAACTTAATAAATATTGTGCCTTCTGCAGAACGAACGAAAACATCCTGTTTTTAGCAAACTTTGGCTTGCTAAATATTAACCCATTAAAGAGGTCAAGGGAAAAATCCCTTTACCAGTTGTCTCGGTATATTTGTGTTCAGACACTGAGCGATGAAAGAAATCCTTCATTGTACCCAATCAAATTCCTCACCACTGTAAACAAGGGCCATTTGTTGTTTTGTTTGCTGCGCGAACTGTGCCGAGAATTGGCGAGCCGGGTGAGCTAATAATTATCGGAAATTGTCAACGTGCCAAATTATCTATGAGAAGGGTAAGGATTGAAAAATGCGCGTTAAGTTGTTGTAAATGAAGACTTGAGATCACAAGGAAGACATTGGTGCAACAGCAAACGAGATCATTATAAAACTTATCAGCATCGCAGGCAATTTTCACCATGAAGCGTGACCATGCAACACAAGAAACCCTGGAATTGCTGAATTCTTTCGGAACATGTAGTACATGCTTTTGGTGTTAAAGATAATCTTAATGACCCGCATAACAAAATGCGGAAACAACTTTGATAGCCTTTATGGTCTGCTGCCTTGATTGACTTATTCTCTCAACATCTGTTTATTTCTGGCATTTAATTTGAATCATCTTTTCATTTGGTTCAGTTTTGTTTGTTCTTTTCGTTGAATAAAATTTCAGGAATTTGTATCCGCTGCTTCAACTGATTTAATTAACAGACATTAGGAAAAACTGAAGTCACGGCACAGGATAACTTTTGAAGCCTCTTTAAATAATAATATTAATTTGGATTGCACGGCCTAATTTTCCTCTTTTCATGGATTTTGACTGGCTATTATCTGCTTTGAGAGTAACAAAGGAGAGTGTTGGGCCATTGAACAGCAAAACGTATCAATATTTTCATTCGAGATAATCTGCTTAACATATTCCTTCGAACCACACTAAACAGACAGTCATTGCATATAGTCTCGGCATTCAGGTACTGACCGATCGGTCACGTTTCGGTCTAGTTAGGCTGGAAACCGGGTGGAACCACCTAGCCTTCCGCTTTATATCCTGCTGGCCCGTCGCATAATATATATGTTTTTTTGTTCCAGTACATTTCGTGAGAGATTATTCTTAGAGCGAAACCATTTCAGAGAAGTTTGAGTCGTTACCGTGGAATGCTATTTGCTTTTCAATTTCGATTGCGTTCATAAGTTGTTGTATATACACCTGCAACTTTGGAGGGTTGTTCCGAAGCTTGCAGGTGTATGTGTAATGTCTAGCTATAAGAAGTACGCGATGAAAGAGCAAATCTTTCATTTCGTCAATGAGACCAAAAAAGGGAGACAAACACAAAAATTGCTCATGCTTTTAACTTGCCTTTTTGTAGAACCAACGCTAGACAATTTTCTGTATCCTATCAAGGACCTAAGTACTTTTTAAATTCTTTAGATAAAGACATACGTAACTCAGTATCAACAGTATCTATTTCCTCCCTTAAATCTAGCCTTAAACATATGTACCGCAAGTACTGTACTAAAATTTTGTCCTTGCATGGCATGTTTATTGATCGTTTGCCGTCTATTCGTTTCAACTGTCATTGTGTCAAGCGTCTCACAGCCTTCCAACATTTTATGTGACAACTCTGTAATGAGGAAGCCTTATTCTATAAGCCCTATGGTTTCTCCTAAGGCTCACCATTTTGTCTCTAATATATATTTTAATGTACTCTTATTTTTTTGTAACTTATGTGGTAAAATAAACAAAGACACATTTCTAAATCGTTGAAATTTGGAGAAATCTACTCGAAGATGCACTTCAAAAAGAAGTTTTGTGTGTGTTTACAAGTCCAATATATAAATGAACAAGGGTTTCCGGCTTTTTGTTCCTCGCAAAAGGAGTATATTTTTTTTATATACAGTACCTATCTTGTACAGAAAGTTTTTTGTAGTGATTTTTCTGGGAGAAATTTAATTTGGAACTCTCTAAGCTTTGACTCTGTTGCACATCAAAATGACAGACAGTTTACTGTTTTCCTAGATCGAATTACATAGTATGTCTCTCTCTTCCAACCACTTTTCCTGTCCCCTTGATGGTATTGAAGCTTTTCTGTTTATTGACGTCGGCCCATGTTATATTATTGATTTACTTAACAAAAAAAAAAAAAGAACAATACAATATTACAATAACAGCCTCCGTCGAGAAGATGATATCTGGTGCAGTTGTCGTTTTTTAAGCCCAGACTACTGATACTTGTTATAACAGCTAGGGAATCATATAATGTTAAAATGGACCGACCTATTTGAGCTGTCATGTCGCTGAATTCAAGCATGTTAAGGCATGGCTCAAGGCCATATCTGGGTAAAAAACAGAATCAATTATAACTCTGCAGAAATTTACTGAAAGACCCCCAAACTTGGCAGCGACACAGAAATTAATGACCTTAACTCACTTTTAGCCTCGAGTCTTGAAAATAGATGTCACGTGACCGGTTTTGATTGTTTCTCTGCCCAAACAGAAAATAGAAAATGGGAAAATGGTTACATATGATGGATATCGATTAGAACGTTTCTCTTAAGGCTGGTTTTCACTAGCGACGGAGTCGGAGTCGTAATCAGAAGCGTAGAGCTTATGATCTAGTGAAAACAGCTTTGCTTAAGCGGAACGTAAGCGACGGAGTCGGAAGAAAATGGAAACGTTCTGATTCTTCTGACTCCGATTCCATCGCGCTTATGACTCCGCTTACGACTCCCATTTTTGATTTTCACTAGGTCATAAGCGCTCTTGCGACTCCGACTCCGACTCCGACTCCGTCGCTAGTGAAAACCAGCCTTTACTGTCTGGTTATGCCTTACATGAATCTGTCCTGAATGGTTGATCTCAATATTTAGTAAACGAATTATTTAAAAAAATAGGTCACGTGACTTATTAAACTTCCTAATAATATTTTAATAAAACCAAAACCTATTCCATTCAGGACAGATTCAGTTACTATACGATAGAAGCTACAACCGCACATGCCAAGCTTCGATTCATAATGAACCATTCTTACCCCATATGACAATTAGTTTTGAGCACAATTGTGACGTCATCAAACACGTGACCACTATTCTTATGCCTTTAGGAATTTAAGGTCGCTGTAATACGTTGATTACAAACTTTTGACCACTCTGGGGATCTTAAAAAACATTGATTTCAAAGAAAGGTAGTTTCAAATTCGCGGGGGGTCTTAAGTTAAGAATAAGCCATGCCTTAACATGCTTGAGAATGCCTCAGTTTTGATCTCCCTTAGTTAACTATTTCTCCGAATATAAAACACCAACTCACAATTCAAGCTATTATGAACCATTTAATATTTCTTGTTCGACAGTCTTACGTCGTCTGTTAGTTCTCGCTAGTTTTTCGGTGCAAAAAAACAAAAAACAACAACAACAACAACAAAACGTAACATTATTTCTTGATCTTTTTCGCTTTGTTGCCTTGTGTATTATTGTTCTACAGGAGTTTATATCTTTTTCGTCAATTGTGAGTTTACCAGGTTTTTATAGCGAGGATAAGCCATGTATATATTTTTATAATTTTGATAGCCTTTCATTAGGAATAATATGCAGAGGACATTACGATCGTGTGTGCATGTAATTTACGCGCTGCAGAAATTAGCTGCTTCCTGCTGGTAGTGTTGACAATGGGAGGAGTTCACCCTCGTATTATAAGTAGCTATTTTTGTTGCGTGTTCTTGCAGCACTGCATTTGGTTAGCGGGAATTGAAAAGAGGCGCCCGTGGCTTAATGAGAAAAAAAGATGAATCTACATCTGTGCCTCAACTCACACGACCAAATGTGCAACACGTAACTTTGCTCACGCGGTTCGTATTGCGAAATTTTATAATTACACTTCAACTGAAAGACTTGTTGGCCAATATTGAGTTTTGAACTCATTTGAATTGAAAAGTTTCATTTACATTGCAGATTAACAAAACGTCCTCTATTTTTTATTTCGTGTGCGAATACTAATGACAAACCGTCTGTTTTTGTTTTTTTCTTTTCCCAGTCTTAATGTCGGTGGAGTTTCCCGTAGTGACTGGGTTTTTATTAAGGATGAAAGAAAAAAATGATGCTTCGAATTAAACATAAAATGCAATGAAATGATTATATTTCTCTCCGATGGAATATTTCTTACTACAAAATTTTCATTTATCATGAAAAGTGTAAAAAAATTAAAGAATTGGTTCATGCTTAGCGTGCATATCTCGAGTTATGGATGCACGCGGGAAGTTTGGAGAGCATGAGACAAGCGTATTCTACGAGAGTCAAGAGTTGCTCGAGGCTACGCTCGAGGTACAGGCTACGCTCGAGGTACGCTCGAGGTACGGCCTCGAGCAACTGTACCTTGTTGAGTGCTCTCCAAACTTCCCAAGGGCATCTATAACTCGATATATACACAGCTAAACTTATGTAACAATTCTTTTATAACATAGTGACAACAAAGTAGTTCGCGAAAAACAGTTTTTTTTTGTGCTTGATAAGAGAAAACAAAGAAAATCACTACTGCATGTGACTGTGGTTTGGATATGTGTTCCTACTTATCATAAAATTTTGTCAACTTTAGCCGCCACGTTTTTTCAACCTACTTCTCAATGTGTGGATATCTGATAAAACAGGCTTTCTCGTGTTTAATATATTACTTACAAAATTCTCCCAATGCGCTGTACATATAAACAAAGTTTCCGTATTGGCTGGTTACAAACGCGCCACGATGGTATGATTTGAACGAGAACGTTTCGTCCGAAATTGCATGCCAATGAAAATTTGTTTCTTCGTATTAGTTTAAAATCAATTTTTGACAGTTACGAAACCGGAAGTGCGGTTGTACATATTCCCTTTGCGACATTACTAAAATACGTACAGTAGCTGCAACTCCTTTCTTTACTGAATATATAGGTTGAAACCATGTCTGTTTTATTGAGCGAACGTGGGCAGAGAAAAGTTGATGCTAAACTTCGGATCAGTCACTCAGTGGACCTGCAACAAAAATACCGCAGCCGATTTCCGTTGCCTGCGCGGCTTGTGAGCAGCGTACTTACAGTGCACGTGAAAATGCCTGGTTACATTTTACAAAATGGCTGCCAAACCAACAACGAAAACGGGGTAAAATCGTCCGCTTCCTCGCTTGGTTACGGCTCTGTTTTAGTCACAGGGACTTAGGGTAATAAACGTAAACATTGCCTTTTAAAGCGGCTGGTTTGTCCGAAGTTGGCGACCGATGTACTGGACTTTTCAATCAGCTTCTGAAGCTTTGTATTCACCATGTATTCAGACGGAGATCTCGAGAGTGGTGGAAGGTGAATTCAACCAAGATTTAAGCTCCAAAATAGAGCTTTTGGTGAGTGATATTTGAAGAAATTTGGGAAGATATGAGACAATTGAGTTCTGTGTTAGGGTAAAGTTTGAATCTCAATTCTTATTTCGAAGACACCTAACTAGAAACATTTTTGTGAGCTCAAAGAAGTTCACTTTCGTTTAGGAACGATGGGAAATGGTTATCTTCGCTTATCGTTTAGTTATTGCGAAATTTGTTTTTACTCCCATAAATACATCTGTAATTTTCGTCCGCCGTTTTTAAATACTGTTCTGAATGAAATATGTTCGATGCTGGTAATAGGGCTTGTCACACATGTCACAAGTTTAGACATCAAACTCGATCAAACCGTAAAGTATCCTACAGAGTTGAAACAAATCGACTGTTGCTCAAATTGGTGAGGTTTAATTAAACACAGTGAGAGTAGAAAAAAAAAAAAACGTGCAAATTAAATAAAAAATACTAAAATTGCAGCCAGGAATGCATATAATACAATCTTAAACGTGCCGTACGCTGACCTGAAAAACATTAAAACACAACGTTAATTATCAAAAACTTATAAAAGATGCTTCTGCTGAAAATCTAAACGCCTATCTAGCGGTTCACAGCTTACGCGTGCTACACTGATGACATGCAACGGACGATCACCTTAGTGTAATATCGTATTTACTCGAATAAGCCCCCCCCCCCCCCCCCCCCCCGGAATAAGCGCCGCACATTGAGCGGAATGGTTTAATATGCGCCGCCCTCGAATAAGCGCCGCAGCTCCGGTGCGGCGCTTGTTTGAGTATTTCCATAAGATGATAAAAATACACTGTAATCGCTGCAATGCGATTCTAAGCCAGGAATGGGAATTGATTTTCATCAATAGTGATGTTATTCAGTTCGAAGTGAGTATATCTTGATGCTCTTTCATTCAGTTCTTTCTTCAAAATGTTCGCGTTCTTCAGTTCTTGCGTGAGGGCTGTAAGCTTCGCCGGTACGACAAGCCCAACCTCCCTCTTTCTCTTACCTGTAACTGTTGCAGTAAGGAGATTGTCAGCGTTTGCTTGTACAAACAAAATGTTTCGGCTTTGTGGTATGAACCTTTTAATAAGCGCCGCACAGGAGACGCGAAAAGTTAAATAAGCACCGCGGCGCTTATTCGAGTAAATACGGTAATCTGTTTCAATGTATGCCGAAAGAATATGATCCAGATTAAAAATTCACA
>NW_028145763.1:242500-410000 GCF_977016875.1 Pavona decussata | reverse complement strand
GGTACTTCCGAATAAAACAACAAATATTCAATCAAAAGTATTGGTTTTCTGCTCTGGAATCATGATTTTAAAACATAAAAAAATTAAAAATTCTGCACTCAAAATGTATTTCTTTTGGTTGTTAATTAGGTTGTATTGTTTCTATTCCCATTAGGGGTTTCATGCGACTTTATAAACCACTCCTTGCGCATATCACACCACTTGACGCCGACCAGTTTTTCTCGAGGCTAATTTTTTCCGTATATAGTTGTTACTAGTTATCATTTAGAGTAAGTTCTAGCCTTATCTAGACATTTTTTCTATATCCTACTTCGAAAATGTTTCGCTGGGTTGTACTTTTTGTTATTGAACTGTTCAGCATTTATATTTTGTTTTGTAATTGTATATTTTATATGGACTGTGATTTGTCTTTGCTTGTATCTTGGCACTGTACTATTAATAATAATAATAATAATAATAATAATAATAATAATAATAATAATAATAATAATAACTACTTATATAGCGCTAATCCAGTTCTGTTCTAAGCGCTTTACAAAGTAAAAATCATATTTGTTTAAAATAATTCGAAAAAAGATGAGTCTTAAGTTTACGTTTAAAAAGATTTAAATTGTCACAATTACGGATGTCGATAGGTAGTTTGTTCCAGAGTTCTGGGGCCGAAACAGCGAAAGCTCTGGAACCATACGACTTTAGATTGTGGTTGACATGACATAGGCGAAATGCGTCAGACGACGATCGGAGCGTTCTTGAAGTTGTATAGCGGCGTATCAGGTCTTGTATGTAGATGGGGGACTGTTGGTGAAGAGCTTTGTGGGTGAGCAGAATTATTTTGAATTTGATTCGCTCGGAAACTGGAAGCCAGTGGAGTTCAAATAAAATAGGGGTTATGTGGTCATACTTGCGAGAGCCTGTGATCAGTCGAGCCGCGGCATTCTATTGTAATAAACGATAATTACTGGCGGCTCCCTCCACTACTGTTGTGTTCGTTACTCATTCCACTTACATTAGAAATGATTTCTATTCGGCTGAGCGTAGCGATAGAGAATAGAAGCGCAATTAAAATTTTTAAAGTGGGATATTTCGCTCGGATCTACCGAACTTCGTCAGCCACAATGCAAATTTGAGTGTTAGAAGGGTTATATAATGGACCCGAGGGAGCTTAGATGGTGTCATAGATGCTGGCTAATTCGAAGCTATTGTCTCTGTTCAAGGAAGGCTTACGTAATTTTATCTTAATTGCCTCCCTTATTCGGCGTTTGAATGTGTTACTTTTCGTGGCAAGAACTTTTGTTTTGCTGGAATCCACTGAATGATCCGTGAGCTGGCAATGTTCATGAACAGCTGACGAATTCCGAGAAAGATGTTCCTTTACTCGAGTTTCTAATAACAGAGAAGTCTCGCCCACATAATCTTTATCACATTGTTCGCAATGGATGTGATAGACTGTTCCATGCTTTTTAAGAGTTTCTGTTTTGTCCTTAACATGAACTAGTTGTGATCTTAAGGAATTAAGAGCGGATGTCTGTAAATATCAACCAGAGGTGTGCAATAGCGAAAAATTCAAAATTCTCAAAAAAATTCACAACATAGCCCACGGTAAACTATTGCAAGAAATACATGTTTTACTTCGATCCGATAATTATTTTTGATGTGAGGCTATGATCTTGAATTCACCGCTCCTGAACAGGGTTTTCGGTGTCTGACACCACATGTTGTGAAGACCTTGTTTTAAAAATCAAACCAGTTTTGTTCCAAACGAAAATTATCCAGTCTGATAAAGTACATAATTATGGACATCATGAATGGTATATTACTCGTCTGAAGTGAAAATAAAATATTTAGGAGATTTTTCAATATTTACAATTTTTTCAAGCGACTTCTCGTGATGCCAAATTGACAAATTTGCGAGGCTAAAATCATCAACTGGTACATGGCGTTGAGGATAAAGATTTACGCCACGTGAAAGAGCATTACTTGTTCTTATAAAATCTGCTTTCCAAACTATGGGCAACACAGAAGGAAATTTTTGAGGCCGCGAATTACAAGTAGTACTTTAGTGAAATTTGAGCTTTTCTGTCACGGCATTCCGTTGCTAAAACTCAGATTAACACAACATGAAACGTTTCAAACAACAATGGTTTATTAATTCTTGCTACAGGGCACTGCCTGTGCATGACCCATGCTTATAAGACTATTTTCCTTGGTTTTCTATCTTTAAGGGGCAGTGTCAAAAGATTTTAGCGGAGTTCAAAAGCCGTACACGGGTCAGCTTACGTTGTCAACCGGTCGCAACACTAGTAAATATGGAATAAAATGAAACCAGGACTTCTTTCATTCAATCTTACTTTGAAAAAAATGGAGCAAATAGCTAAGAGTGCTATATAATTCATACCTTTGAGCGGCCACACTGGATGTTTAAGAAATATGGGACATCTATAGGAAACATTGAACACTTTAGGCCGTTTTATACATTTGGTCACAAAGATTGTGTTACATACATTTCACCGGTAGACCGCTGACCTTGCACTTACGTACGCCCTTGTCCACGGGATAGAAAGCGATGTTTCGTCCAGCTAGACCCCAAAGACAATTAATTATATAATCAGTTCAAACTGAGATTAAGATTTTGGGTTATCACAATTTTATCTGGTTGCGTCTACACGCGCAGTTGTTTTGATTTTTGATAAAGTTTTTCAAATTTCAGTCTAACGTAACCTGTGAATACAGCCGCCTCTCATCGCCCCCGTCCCCGAGAGGCGTTTCGCAAGGCTACCATAAATGCTACTCAAGGAGAGTTAAAAGCAATGTGACTGTCTAGTTCATCTGGATAAGACCCAATTTTCAATTTATTGTTCACAAAAATTGTCTGTTGTATGATAGTTTTCATACGATAAAAGATAGTTCATCCATCAGTAATGGAATTTGAGCAGACAAAGTATGGTTTCTTTGGCCTTAAAGGGTCAAAGTAAGAACACGATCCAACAAGATCAGTTGCCTGAATATATGGTGCTATTCTCTGAATTTTTAGAGTACTTGCGAAAGCCGACAGGCACTAATATCGAGGTCATCTTGTGGATAAGTCTAGATTGCACAAATGTGATGCTCCGATCTCCCTTCGTTTGCTTGAAATGATTAGCTGCCCAACTTGGTGGGACCGGCGCAGAATCGGTTTTGGTAGCGCCGTCTGATGCCATAAGCATCTCGATGTCTTGAGCAAATAGACCTGATTAGATGGCTGTCATCGATTTCGAAGATATCAAGGGAAATTTTGCCCTGAAGTTTAGTCAGTAAGTTATGTCACTTTGTAAAACTGGCTTTACACCCAAAGGAGCGTAGCTGTGCCGTCCAGGCTGTGAAACCCTGGCCCTCTTTCTGACAAAAATTGCTCCCCCTACGTCCCTCCCTTATTCCTGCTGACAATGTGCTGTGGTCGACTGTAGCAGGTGTGAGTCGTACTGCAGGAATTGGGGAAAATAGGGACGACAGTGGTGATGCAACCCCGTTTCCATCCTCGCTCTTACCCTGCTGCCTCCCCACTAAGCTCCCCATTCTTTACGTCGGGAAACTGTAACAGTGACAAAGCACAGGGCCAAATAACTTTAAAAAAAAATCACTAAAAATCATAAATGTGGGTGGATGCAACAACCAGTAATTCAGAATCAAATTGCAAGCGTTATTAAAGGTAATTCTTATTTAAGGTCAGGAGTTTTGCGTTACAGTAATTTGATACCTGCTCCGCCTACGAGAAGCTCCGCCTCAGTTTTTAGTGTTCAATCAGCAAACCCCGTGGCCCTTAGATAGTTTCGAATGTCTGTGCCACAATCTCTGATTGGAATACATTGGGTATTCGCTGGATTTCCAACACTTTGTCCACATTGTCCTCCAACAATCGAAGCATACTCACACGATACCATTTCGGCTCAATTTGTTTAAACGCCGTGAAAACAGAATCGAGCATTTTAAAAGTTGGATTGCAGAGCAAAATAAACAAACTGAAGCGATCTGAATACCAACGTGGGCTAACTGCACGTTTAGAAAGTTCAGTGACAGAAAATACAGCTCAAAGGTAAATCGCAGTTACAGCTTGTATCGAAGGGGCAGTGAAAAATTACCCTTGGCATGCGCCCGGGGGGTACAATTCGAGCAGAGGCCCTTTGATCTTCCTAGATAAGTCGAAGGGCCTCTGCTCGCAGGGTACCCGGGGGATGAACCTTTATATGGCGGTACCTTTAAACCAGTTTTAGGGTATTGAGCGAAAACATATAAGAGAAAGTTATTATAAATATCAGTCAACTGTCACTTAGCGTATTCATTTTAGAATTGGTACCACTAAGTGGGAAAATTGTACAGACCACGGCTACAAAACAAATTCTGGTACCTTTTAGTGGTACTTTTCAAACTTTATGACGATCAACTCGTCAATTTGATTTAGGAGTCCCCCTCCCCCTGGGGGCAAGTGGTCTGCGCAAACTGTAACGCAATCTCTGCCGTTAAACGTATTTTTAAATCGCGGCAAAATGCATATTTCGTTCCTGATTGATGTGATGATTTCTACAATGTACAGAAAGCACGCTAAAAAGGTATGAATTACGTAGCACTTGTAGCTATTGTTTAATTTGTTCTAAAGTAAGATTCAATGGAAAACATTCTGGGCCCAGTTGTTCAAAGCCCGATTAAGCTAATCCTGGGTTAACGTGAACTTTGATTCAAGTTTAATTACTTCTCAATAAAGATTTTAGGAAATGATTTTTGCCCCTCAGTTTGGACTGACACTTTTCTTTACCTTTAGCTTGCAATAAGGCTTTAAAACCACTTTTAAAAAGCGAGATGAAAGCATCGATTAACTTTTAATCGCAGATTAGCGTTAATCGGCTTTCGAACAACCCGGCCCTGGTCCGAATTCAAAACGTTGACTACGTAAACTGACCTTTGTGACCTTTATACGCTTTTGAACTCGAGGTCTAATAAAACTGCTACAATCTTTTGTGCCTGCCCGAAATGATTAAAAACCATGGAAAGTAATATTATGAACGTGGGCCAAAACCTTTAGCAAGTACCAACAAACAATTGCTGTTTGAAACGTTTTCATGTTGTGTTTGTCTGAGTTTTAGCATCGGAAGGCAGTGACAGAAAAGCTCAAATTTCACTAAAGTACTACTTGTAATTCGCGGCCTCAAAAGTTTCTTTCTTTGTTGCCCATAGTTTTGAAAGCGGATTTTATAAGAAGAAGTGATGCTCTTTCACGTGGTGTAAATCTTTATCCTCAACGCCATGTACCAGTACTAGTTGATGATTTTAGCCTCGCAAATTTGTCAATTTGGCATCACGAGAAGTCGCCTGAAAAAATTGTAAATATTGAAAAATCTCCTAAATATTTAATTTTCACTTCAGATGAGTAATATACCATTCATGATGTCCATAATTATGTACTTTATCAGACTGGATGTTTTTCGTTTGGAACAAAGCTGGTTTGATTTTTAAAACAAGGTCTTCGCAGCATGTGGTGTCAGACACCGAAAACCCGGTTCAGGAGCGGTGAATTCACGATCATAGCCTCACATCAAAAATAATTATCGGATCGAAGTAAAACATGCATCTCTTGCAATAGTTTACCGTGGGCTATGTTGTGAATTTTTTTGAGAATTTTGAATTTTTCGCTATTGCACACCTCTGGTTAATATTTACAGACATCCGCTCTTAAAAGGCTTGTGGACAAGTGTAACCTCGTGTGATTTGAATGCTCTTAAGAGGCGTTCCGAAGTGCACTTGATGTATGGCACTGAAGCATAAATTCTCTTCTCGTTAACAGATTCTCCGGAATCTCTCGACGCGGATCCAGATTTCGGTATTGTTAGCATCCAATCAGGATAGTTATCGGCTTTCAAGGGTTCCTTAACGTGTTGAATTTCCTTTACTGTGTCATCTTCAGACACCAATGTGTGAGCTCGAAGTAGTAGAGTGTTAACTACTGCTCTTTTATGTTATAGATGATGATTCGAATGGAAATTCAGATATTGATCAGTATGAGTCGGTTTCCGGTATACGGTGACCTTCGTTGAGCCATCCTCGTTCACGTGAAGGTAGGTGTCAAGAAATGGAATTCTGTCATTCTTTTATTTTTTGGTCATTGTGTCATCAACATATTTATATGATACCACATAGCTGACGGTGTAGGTGCGATATCCAATGCTCTGCTCTCAAAGTGTTCCATATGAAGATTGACGACTATGGGTGAAATTGGGGAACCCATCGCGGCCGCGTTAAGGAAGCCTTGAAAGCCAATAACTATATATAATACCGAACACTGGATCCGCGTTGAGAGATTCCGAAGAGAATTTATGCTTCAGTGCCATTAATCAAGGGCACTTCGGAACGCCTCCAAAGAGCATTCAAATCACACGAGGTTGCACTTGTCCACAAGCCTTTCAATTCCTTAAGATCACAACTAGTTCATGTTAAGGACAAAACAGAAACTCTTCAAAAGTATGGAACAGTCTATCACATCCATTGCGAACAACGTGATAAAGATTATGTGGGCGAAACTTCTCGGTTATTAGAAACTCGAGTAAAGGAACATCTTTCTCGGAATTCGTCAGCTTTTCATGAACATTGCCAGCTCAAGGGTCATTCAGTGGATTCCAGCAAAACAAAAGTTCTTGCCACGGAAAGTAACACATTCAAACGCCGAATAAGGGAGGCAATTGAGATAAGATTACGTAAGCCCTCTTAGAACAGAGACAATGGCTTCGAATTAGCCAGCATCTATGACACCATCTAAGCTCCCTCGGGTCCATTATATAACCCTTCTTAACACTCAAATTTGCATTATGGCTGACGAAGTTCGGTGGATCCGAACGAAATATTCCACTTTAAAAATTTTAATTGCGCTTTGAGTGCAGAATTTTTATATTTTTTTTATATTTGAAAAACAAATATTCATTTCACGTCTCCTAAAACTGAACGCGAAACTTTCATGTTAACGTCCTTTAGAGATTTTATATAAATACCTAAACGCAAATTGCACCTCTGAGAGATTTTTTTGTCTCACCACTTAACAACTCACCTGCCAGATCATTAAGTGTTGCACCCAGCATGACTTTGCATACGTCCTCGCTACCTGACAAAGGTGCCTCTGATGCTTTCTTGCGAATTTGAATTGCCTCTTTAATCTTGGATTTTCCTAGTACAAAGGTTTTGTGTTCTTTTGCCAGACATCGGCCAAGTTTAGCGAGACATTGGGCTCTGCTGTTACCCTTGTCAATGCCACGAGCAGTTTGGATTTCGTCGGCCTCTTTCAAGTACTCTTTGGCTCGTGCACTAGCAACATCACACAGACCAGGTGAACAGCAACAGTTGAACACTTCTTTGATCCCCAAGGAGGTGAGACATTTACTCAGTCTTTTTTCGTCTCCCATATCTTGACACTTTTTTCTTAACAATTCGTAAAGAGATTTAAACTTCGTCCTCCCCATCATCTTCGCAAGTAGCTCCCCTACCGTGTTAAAGACATCAATGCATCTCTTCATTCTTTCGTCATCCATTTCATCTTTGTCAATCCACTCACGAAGTTGCATGACGTTTTCTTCCTCCTTCAAAAATTCTTTGATGGCCGTTGGTGCGTTTGTACTGAGAAACTTCTTAAACGTGTCTATCAGGAAGGTTAAGAAGTAGTCAATAAACTGGTTTTGTGCATCACGGAAAACGTCTCTAAATTGTTCCTCTAATGCCTTGCGTTTACAGTATTCGCGAATGACTGACAAGAAAGTATATAAACAAGAACCCCCCCAAAGTATGTTTTTCTCCAGAAGAGAGCGATTGGCCAATTCCAATACGTGGTCAGTGAACTGACTCTTTCTTAACGCCGCCGAAGTGGAATGGAACACGTTCGCAGCACCAGCCGGTGTAAACCGTCCCCTCAGAAGGGCCAGTCTTACGAGGGCTTCTTTTTGTTGTGGTGTAAGTCTTTCAAAGCAAACATTGAGGCACACATCAATTTTTCCTTTTTCTGGAGCTGCTTTAATCTTTTCCAAATATTCGAATCGCACTTCTGGTGGAGAAGAACACATCTGCCGAACTCGGCCAACTGGGTCGTCATTTGAAGCTATCAAGGTGTAAAGGACGAGAGGAATACCACTGCAAATATCTGTCAATTTCTTTACGAATTCTTCTTTAACGCGCTTCCCTTCGCACACTTTCGTCAAAAGCTGAACTGATTCTTCTAATTCAAACGGAGTCAGCGGAATTGTTTCTCTGCCTATTTCAGGAAAGACGCCGACATCGAACTCTGAGGACGTGACCAGTAACTTTACGTTTCTGCAACTCGTGACAATTTCCACAATACATTTTTCAACCCTCGTCCTCTCAATTGGGTCAATCAAATGGTTCAGATACTCAAAGTTGTCCAGCAGCAAAATCGTGTGGAAAGCGTTACTTTTCAGACGCTGCTTCATTGCAGGTATTGGATCATTTAGAGGGTGATGGTAAATTTGCTGAAGAACCTTTTCTGCAAAATCGTCGAAAGAATCAATGTAGTTGCAGTTCACGTACACAGCCACGGTACGGTCGTCAGTTTTCAGTATTTTATCAGCCACCTTAATAGCCAAGGCTGTCTTCCCCATGCCGGGGGCGCCATGTAAGAAGACGCATCTGCATTCGTCTTCTGGATGAAGGCACTTCATAATTTGTTTACATTCATTTTCACGATTCACAAAATGTGGCACTGCTTGAGGGAGATGAGACAGATTCCTTAGGACTCCTGCAAAGTAGTGGTCATATCAATGCCAAAGTCAATAATTGGGAAAAAAAATTAAAACAGTGCAGCTGATACTAAACGATAACATTTTGCAACACAAAAGCGAAATGCAAGTTTAGTTTTATGTTGAAGTTCCTCAACTTCTGCAACTCTGGATCTTCCGAGCGGTGAACAAGAGATAAACAGACAAAAATCATCGAGCAGCCGTGTATGGTGCAATCACCTTCTTTACCGTCAACGTTACCCGTGTAAACGGTCACTTCTTTAGTAACGGTCACGGTTACCTTCTACTTAATTGTGTTGAACAATTGGTTTGTTAGTGTTCTTCCATTGGTTTTGATTACTTTCAGTCAAGTTTGGTGTCTTTCTACGGTTTTGGGGAAATCCAGGTGCCAGATTCAAGAAAGTCTGCCTACGATGTATCCGAAGTACGGGTACTGCTTCTTAACGATAGTCTATTGTTGGAATAATATTCGTTTGATTATAAAAGTAACATATAATTTTAATAACAACCTTTCCAGAATCCTTTGCACCTTAATAACCGGAAGTGCCAAATGACTTTGTCTATTTGAAGCCAAGGAGATCCCACACCACTCATATCAAATTTTAGTGTGATGAGGTCATCGGTCACGTGAGCATGCCCAAAAACGCGTTTGATCTCTGCGAAAACGAGCAAATATCAACATTCGAAAGTAATCAATGTATTCAGAAAGACATCGACACTCTCCTTGAAAATCATTTTGCCAATCTAAGTTGACACTTATCGGGTGTCTCTGAACGATAAGGAGCCCGATGAAAAACCCAGAGCGGAGGATGGAGACTTTAATTCCCATGAATCGGGTAAAGAAGTGATAGGGTAAAAGTGAGAATAAAAAACACCCTCTTTGTGGCTCCGAGAACACGATATCCGTGACGGATCGTTCAAACGTCAGGCAGAGCTGTTTTTTGGTAGTAAGGTGAAATTCTAAGGCCTCGGTTATAATAAAGTTCTTAAGTCCATGAAATGGTCAAATTTCTGTTCTCCTTTCGTGAAAACACGTTTTTTAGCACTTTCTCCGCCTCCAAACTCCTCAAGATAGGAAGGCAGATAGGTAGATAGGTCGGTAGGTAAGAAGGAAAAAAGGAAGGAAGGAAGAAAGGAAGGAAGGAAGGAAGGGAGAGAAAGAAGGAAGGAAGGAAGGAAGGAAGGAAGGAAGGAAGGAAGGAAGAGAGGGAGGGAGGGAAGGGAGGAAGCGAGGGAGGGAGGGAAGGAGGGAGGGAAGGAAGGGAGGGAGGGAAGAAGGAAGGGAGGGAGGTAGGGAGTGAGGGAGAGAGAAAAGGAAGGAAGCTCATGGAGGGGGAGGGAAGGAAGGAAGGAAGGAAGGAAGGAAGGAAGGAAGGAAGGAAGGGCGGGAGGGATCGTTTCTCATTTTTTTTCGTTCCCTTCACTTTAACATGTTGAATGAAATAGCCAACGTCGTTGTTATTCGTCCTGACACAACTGGAAATACTTTCTCCGCCGATTCCGCTTAATCCGTTATACTTAATCAGAGAGGCCAGTTTCCAGGAGTGAATAATGCTAGAGTGATGCGGAGACATCGGAGATACCGGAGAAAGGACTTGCAGAACGTGCAAGCAGTAATAGATAAATATATTAGTATCATGTTATTCCTTATGATGCAACTGCAAGTTCCTTCTACACACTGAACTTTATTTTAGTACAACGGGGACATCGGAGACACCGGAGAAAGAACTTGCAGTTAATAAAATGTACATTTTATTTCTATCTAATATAAGTAACATATTTATTAATATATTTCATATTATATTAACTGTAAGTATATACAATATAAAATATATTAATAAATATATTATTCATATTAGATATAATATAAATATTTAATATTTGATATTTAAAATGCAGATTTTACTCACTTTCTGATGTATACATTGTTGCTCAACGATCGCGCGCTTTCTCGGTTGTAGACAAGACAATATATGATTCCCAAAGATATGAATATAACGACCGAACAAAAGAGTATGAGAATTTTTTCTCGATAAGCTTCCTGCGGGAATAATTAGTACTCTGTAAAATAACGCTTCAGAAGGTTCAAGGTCAGATAAGGTAACTGTTAACACATTCCTTTAGGCCTCTCTTCTGCTTGACCACACTTTGTTGTCAAAGCTATCATATTATTGGCCATTAGGAAACGAGAAATTGGACAAGAAAGCACCATGCGAAAAACAGAAGTATAAAAAAGAAGTTGCGGACGTGACTGCGGACACATTCTTGTAAGCGTTTCTTTTGTTCCGCGATGGATCGTTTGCGAAAACTATGCTTTGAATGAAGACGAAATCTCGTATGGACAAAACAAATGTGTGGAAAATGAACTTAACAAGTTTCTTTACGATGTCAAATCAAGCTGCAAAACTACGCATCTGGCAGTTGTACGTGACAAGCATGGCGTCAGGACCTGCGAGACAGCTTAACAGTAAGGTATGCAATATGTCTTTGCTGTTCTTTCTGAGCTTTAAGAGTTAAAATTGCAAGTTGTAGGATCCGCCATTTTGAAAAAGAGACAAACAGGGCAGGAAATACTTAATCTTCTTGTCAAGAAAAGACCTCCTTGTTGTAAAAATCCACCATTTTTAAATAAGAGACAAACCGGGCAGGAAATGCATCATGTTGTTGTCAAGAATAGACCTTCTTGTTGTAAAAATCCGCCATTTTGAAAAAGAGACAAATCGGGCAAGAAGTACATAATGCTGTTGTCAAGAATAGACCTTCTTGTTGTAAAAATCCGCCATTTTGTTGAAGGGGCAAACAGGGCTGGAAATACATAACCTTGTCGTTAAGAATAATTTTGTAGTAAAAAAAATCCACTATTTTGTCAAAAATAAAATGGAAAAAAAGAGCCCGAAATTCGGCGAGTTGTTGTCGAGTGTATATCTCGTTGTCAAAATCGATTAATTCACAGATAATTTCTTTACACTTCGACACTGTTTTGTGTTAAAGGTAGATTAATGGAAATTATAGAACACGCTGTCTAGTCATGCTATAGATAGGCAACGTGTTTTAAACCAATATTTGTTTAGAAAGCTTTAAGTTTTATTGCAAAAGCTTAATAACGATTTCGCCAAAATGGGCAGGGTAGCACTAAAACTGATAGAAATGTAACTTTAATTTGCAACTTTTTCGATTTTTTTTATAGAGCATACGGAATGCTTTGATGAGCCGTATTCTCCGAACTGCGGCTACATGCTCGATAATATCTGCTAAAGTATCTTATCGAAAATGTGACGGTAGAGCTAATACCTCGCCAGATGCGCTTTGGGCGCAAATATGCAACAAGAGAGATGTTGCGACCAAGAAATAAAGCTAATCCCAGGAATGGCCTTCTTTTTCTCTGCTGTGGCAGCGGTAGAGAGCAAAGTAAAGAAAAATCACGCCAGCGAAGACACGGAGGAAGATGGTGACTTAAACAACACGAGCCACAAACAGCAAGTTGTTTATTGGCCCACAATTTCTTACTGGATGGCAGTTCAGTCACAAAATGGAACGCATGTTTCCACAGTAACAGTTCACTCTGCCCTGCTAGAAATAGGAATGGACGTCACAGCAAAAGCTCTACCAGATTGCAAAAAGGAAGAGAAGAACAGTCATCTGCATCTTTGTGTTCGACACTCAAAGATCACTCAAATCACTTTCTGCAAAACAAAGTCGATATTTCATTTGCTCAGGGACTGCACAGTCTGAAAGATGAACTGATGGAAGAGCCGTTGGGGAGTGCGATGAATGGAAGCGAACATGTTGTAAGATTGCAAGTGGTTTCGAGCTCGTTCTGTTCCACACTGCGCGACAAGGCAGTTCCACCTCTCATCCGATGTGGAATTAAGTTCGATGTGTATGGCATTGAAAATTGCAGTGTGCCGTGCCGAAGCGAAATCTGCACAAAACCGCTGGCATGTCCAATAGTGGTAGCCATGAACGACATCGAGAGAGCAATGAAAAAGCTTGGCTATGCGCTTTACCGCGGAGAAATTTACGAGAAAGTTGGTTCTTCGAAGTATACATTTCAACACTGTTGTACAGTTAAAAAAGTTTTTGTCGCTACTCGCCAACAGCGAGCTTTTCAAGGAAACCATTATAAAGCACCTAAGCAAGTTAGACAGCATTCTGGGTGCTCCCTAAAGCGAGTTTCCCAGATAGCTCAAGATTAATTACGACCTGATGGAAGTTTCGGATGGCTTCTGCTTTTCTATCAGAGTGAGAAGATTAGTGGGAAACGCCATACGAGACTCGGACGTTGGAAGAGAAACACCGAGAGCGTACGTCGAGTACGAACACGACAAAGTACCAGACCCCGTTACTTCAGAGAAATTCTGGAAAAAAGCCTATTGCTCTTCGTGTTTTCAGGTACATCGCCATGATAACCAAACAGAAAGCCTTTAACAAGAGCCAAATTGACAAGTACACACAAGTCATCTTTATGCACGAGGCGTACACCAAACTGTTGGACCCAGATGACTGGAAGGTACGTTCACTTAACCAAACGTTTTCGTTGACGGTTGGTTAACACGTAAGTCAATGAAACCCTTATCTAACTTGCCTCTATCTTTTTGGCCTTAAGGTGCTCACCCAGGGCGGCTTGACGGCACACGACAGAAAATACAAGTCGTCTACCCCACTGACCATACGATGTCCTACGTTCATTACGTGCCAAAAGGAGATGGATTTTGGAGAAGACCACAATGCAGCGATGAACGCGCGTTTGAGAAAGTTACACTTCAAGACTTTAAGATCACAACCAGTTGCCGGGGCCATGAAATTTTTGAAAGAGCACGCAATGGACTGCATCGTGTTGGCGAGTAGCATGGCAGTGACTCCTTTTGATGAATTACCTCCGCCAGTCCCGGAAACAGTCCAAGGTGACACAACATTCGACGACGAAGAGAGAGAGAGCGCATCCGAAACTTTACTATGGACGACAGTGACAGTGATGATGCCATGGTGGATGAAGAATCCCAAGAAACGACAGCACGAAATCAAGAAAGCGGCGAGGAGAGCGAGGGAATGAGCGACAATGACGACAATTCAAGCTACGCGAAGGGTTGGGAGAGAACTAACAAAGAAATTTCCAGGCTCCGTTAACAACAACCGCGAAACAGTTTAAAGCGGAGGCAACTAGAATTACTTGGCGTAAAGCAGTTTCGAGAAGATTGTGACAAGCGCGGACCTTGCGAGGCAGCAGTTCCTTGAAGAGACCAGGGCAAGATGGATAGCACTTGGCATGATGAAACAAGAGGATGCTGACCTGCTGCATTCGGTGGATGGACCCTACCATCCGAACACCGAGAGAAGAGAGAAGAATACTTCACTAACAAGAAAGCCGAAGAAGAACGGCAGCTTGCCGAAAAAGCTCGCACCTATTTCCAGGATGGGTGGGTGCTGGGAAAGGAAGAAGAACTGCAGGACTTACAGAAACAAGAAGACGCAGCGACAGATCCAGACACCAAACGCGCCCTTCAATGCATAATAGAAGTTGCAGTAGACGCTTTGAAGGCAAGGTTTCAACGAGAGGAAGTTCGAGGCCTCCAAAAGTATGTTTTGCTCGACATAAGAAGGAAGGCTGTACAACTGAAGTGGTGTTCAGAGGAGCAAGCGGAATCATAAGTAGCATATGGTGTCCGCTGCTGTTTCCCAGCGAAGTACCCCAAGACGAGCCAAGTGGTAGACACCCGTCACAGCTTCGTAGCCAGCCCAATAAAAGTGCATGACGATGACGACGAGGCTCTCTTCATCACCCAGGTGACAAGCTGGGAAGCCAGTCACACACAGTTCGAGAGAACTCACCGCCTCCGCGAAGACTCCCAGCAGGGTAAAAAACGATCCCGCTCAACAGACGAAGTTCAGCCCGGCGCTAGCAAAAGGAAGGCCAAAAATACGATTTTGAATTATTTCACAAGCCAATAAAAGTTAATGATAAAAGCGTGTCGAATTTCGCATTTAAGGATGCTGTTGTTGTTATGTCAATGTGATTTTAAATGACGATTTTGAATTATTTCACAAGCCAATGAAAGTTAATGATAAAAGCGTGTCGAATTTTGCATTTAAGGACGCTGTTGTTGTTATGTAAATGTTATTTTGAATGACGATTTTGAATTATTTCACAAGTCAATAAACGTTAATGATCAAAACGTGTCGAATTTCGCATTTAAGAACGCTGTTGTTGTCATGTCAATGTTATTTTTCTCTTGTTTTTCTTGCTGATTTATGTTACAACTGAATCCAAGTTATCACTTTCACAATTAAAGAGAAAAGTTCTGTACAAAATACACTGTTTGTTCTGTGCGTCTATTCTACAAGTGTTATTCACAACCTAGCGGCATTTTGAGTCCAGCCCTTTTCTTTAAAGAGTCCGCCGTTCTTCCCTCTTGAAACTTTAACTCGGGATCTCTCAGAATAGCCGTCTACTGTCCAAACCCGTGCCTATTGATTCCTTTCTTGAGAAAATCGTCCTCGTTTGACGTGAATTTTTATACACGACGAAGTTTTCTCTGACTTCGTAAGCGCTCAACGGGTGGGTCATTGGTTGTCGTTTGGGGCGGAATTTCCATATCAGCATTTTCAACTGGCGTTGCAGAGGCTGACTTTGAAACGCCAAACCTAGCGTGAACGTCCTCGTCCACTTCTGAACCCTTGCTTCCTTGAAATTTTTGTAGACATTCCTGGCCCTTGACGGTAACTTCGCGCGATCGTTGCTTTTGATAGTGGAGTTTTGCGATAGCAGAACTGTGTTTCTGGTCGTCTGACAATATTTTCTGCCCGGTACTAGTCAATTGATTGAGGCTTTGCGTTTCGACAATCTGACGATATCGAGTCGGATGAATGTATTTGCCAATCGCATCAAACACCAGTTTGCTCATCACATCGCCCAGTTTACTGCGCTGGCCTCCATTTGTCGTGAAGAGAATATAGTCGCACCGTGGGTTCAGCAATGGCCTGACGATAGAGATGTAATTATCGAGCACTTGCATGCTGGCATCGGTCATGATCAGCGAATCGAAACCGTACTTTCCGTCGGTCTTGATCATTTTTTTAATCGACAAATCCTTCGTTTGCCTATGCTGCATTTACCATGTCCACCGTCATATACTGATAAGTCATGGGGCTTGATCCCTTCACTTTGATGAACAGATACATCGACACAAACCTCGTGGCAAATGTTAAGTCTGAAGGGTTTACTTGGTTTGGGCAGTTCTTGCACGTTTTGACGGTGTTTTCGAAACGTGGCAAGTGAAACATTACGACTCGTAACAATTCGTCCATAGTGGTCCAGTGACCTCGGGCTTCCAAAGTGTCGATATCCAGGTCTTGAGACTACTGCAATCTCATCATCTTTGCCACCGTCTTTCGAGCTCGCTTAAGGTTCAATTCAGTCGTGGATAGGTTTTGCAGAAGTGCGTCCGATGCTCCGTGTATTTTTCGAAAGTCTTTTAGATCGGAAATTGCGTCTATGTATCCCAATTGTCCACCATGTCCGAGTTTGCACTCGTCTTGCAAAGAAGTCGATGAACTTGAACAGTAGATTTGGAGAGCAAAGACTGTAGTCTTTCACCTCAAACGTCAATTCCTCCTCGTCTCCGCAACAAAATTTCAAACATTTAAAGCTTCTCTTAGCTATTTGTTGAGCTGTGCGACCTTACTTGTAGCCACCCCCACTTCCAGTCAACCAATTGGCGAAATCTTGGCCAATTTTTCCTGAGACTGAAAATGAAGGAAATAACTTGGTGGCGTGCATTCTTGTGGTGTCGGTGGATGCACAGTCACCTGTAGTGGTCAGTGATAAGTTGGTTGGGAAAACTTGTAACGATTGTTATTGGTGTTTCAGGTCGGGCTTTCCATCGAAATAAAAGAACCAGCTATGCTTAGAATTCACATGTTTCCTACATCCACGCTGACTTTGAAATCCTTCATGGTCGCAAACTTGTATTGGCCAGCGATACAAGCTGTCTGTCTCGTCTTTTTCCAAATGGAGGCGTTGTGGTTTGGGTAATGCACCATCGATGTTAGACAAATCTACTTCCTTCTTCTTATTCTTATTTCCAGTAAAGGAACGTTAAGGAAATGCACTCGTTGGTACAGATTAGCCAAAATCGACCAAACACTTGGATCCATTTTCAAAGAATGAATCTTTGAATAAATCTCGCACTTGTCACCACTTGCCACTACTTGTCCAGGCTCATTACTATTGTACTCAAATTCATAACAACCCAAACGTGGTTAAGTTTGCCTGGACAGGCCTTTACATGCCCAAGACCATTTTCACAAGGTCTCAAAGGGAACCCCGTCAATAAGAACAATCGCTCTTTAAAACTATAAAAGGGAACAGGCAGTGAAACCAGGAACACCTGCACAAAGGAACAACCTTAATAGGAACGATTTGAATTCAACGGGAACAAGTAATTACGAACAAAAGTTCCACATGCCAATTAAAAAAAAACAAACACTGTGAAAAGGAACAAAGCAATAGGAACAAATGTTCCTTTAAACTTTGAAAGGGAACAAACAATCAAAACAGAAAACCTGAGTAGGAACTATTTGAAGTCAATTGGAACAAGTTATTAGGATCAAACGTTCTGCATGCCAATTAAAAGGAACCAACACTCTGAAAAGGAACAAAGCAATAGGAACAAATGTTCCTTAAAGGGACACAGTCACCTTTGTGACCGCGCTGGCCTGGACACTAGTTTTGTCAGTTTGAAAAGCGTCTACCTCAACCTGAAATCAAAAGTACGCGTCGAATACATATAGAAATCCGCTTTAATCTTCCCAGTGTTTTATTGGATTTTCAATCTTTTACTGAAAACCTGTTTAAGTATGCTTTTGCTCATTCTATGATATTATTTTATCATATTTGGTTAAAAACAGCATGGATCGCGTCTCCAACGGAACGTGAAAAGAAGAGGTGGGAAACGTAAAGGCGCCGGGCGGAAGAAATCGCCTGCGTTAACAAGAGAAATCAATCAAAAACATCGGAGAGCAAATCACCATGATATATATTTGGAAAATCGCATTTTCTCAACCTGGCGAAAGGTTTGTGCGCAGGGAATCTACGTTAACGATTCGAACTTCGCGTCACGGCTGCTTGGTTTGGAGCTCAGACGAAGACAAGCCTCGGTACATAGTCGATTATCTCCTCGACAAGGACAGCCTCTAGTAGAACCTTGTTTTCTACGGGTCGAGCAAGCGTTCTTGCGATGACATGGGTTTGGTTCCTAAATTTAGATAGTGGAGAAGCTGTAGGAACGAAATTATAAAAGCAAAATAAATGATTGAAAGCAAAAATAAAGCTTACCGGTCGTTTCGCTACAAAGTAGTTTCGTTACACTGCAGTTCAGTCGATTCGCTACTTTTTAAAATTGACATATTCTGTAATATTTGAACTCAATTTGCTTCTCATGCAAACACTGTGAAACGTAGAAACAGCTAAGATAATTTTTCACACGACCGGATACCAAAATAAACAATAAAATGATTCTTCGACTTCAGAGGTATTCGTTGACGTTTGGCTTCCCTGGACAAGTCCGTCAGTAAATTCTCCATGGTATCAAGAAAATGAGTGTTCTAATATGACAATAGGTCTATAATCACTATAATAATTTTGACTGGAAAATACTTCGACTCGCCAAGATTTGTTTAGATTTTTCAAAGGATGCGCTTCTCAGCGCGAGACGTGCGATGAAGTGTGATATGCAAATCAGCTAAGAAATGGTATCTAATGCGCATGTGCACCAGCTGACTGTGTCCCTTTAAAAATATAATAGGGAACAAACTATCAAAACAGAACCTCTTAATAAGGGAACAAATGTTCCTTTCTGTATTTTAAAAGGGAACGAAAAACTTTGAATAGGAACCACTTTCCCTTCAAAAGAACAATCACTTTAAACGAAAGTTCCACGCGTAAATGAAAAGGAGCAACTATTGTAAAAAGGAACCTTCAAATAGGAACAACTGTTCCTAAAATTACGAAGGGGAACGAGCTGTTGTTCCTTAAATGTCAATTTGGGATCTATTTGTTCCCTTAACAAAAAACAAATTGGAAGGAACGTTCCACACGCTAGTGAAAAGGAACGACAATTGTAAAAAGGAACCTATCAATAGGAACATTTGTTCCTCAAATTACGAAAGGGAACAAGCTGTTGTTCCTAAAATGTCAATTTAGGAACTATTTGTTCCATTAACAAAAAACAAATTGGAATGAACGTTCCACACTTTAGTGAAAAGGAGCGATTATGGTAAAAAGGAACCTATCAATAGGAACAGTTGTTCCTCAAATTACGAAAGAGAACAAGCTGTTGTTCCCAACATGTCAATGTGGGAACTATTTGTTCCCTTAAGGTGGCTGGTACCAGTTTCCTCGCGCGGGGAGCGGGTCTGACTATCGTGCGTCACGCGCGAAAGACACGCGATAGCCAGACTAAAAATCAAAACAAATATTGCGGCGCGCGGCTTTTTTCCTGCTACGTTACTTTTGTCCTGTTTTAAACGAAATTCGCCTATATCCGAGACTGTATCTAGTAGTACGACCTTAGTTAATTCCTTATGTTCAAGTCAAATTATTTCTGGTGTTCAAAGTTAAGATTGAACGGCAAAACTAGCGATCGATCGTGACGGAGCTTCAAGGACTCGCAAAATGTTTTATATAAAGTAGGGAACCGAAATACTACCACAAATTATCTCGCTTGATCGTCTTGGCCACATTCTATAGTTTTATTTTTTGTCCTCAACGGTCACTCTTACGACGACCTTCACAAACTTTACACAACATTTATAACTGACTGACACTGCTCGCCATCCTGCCTAATTCATCAGCGAGGACACCGCGACTCCCACGGACGAAGAGAATGTTGGCCGCCATCGTTGTACTCTTCGACGAAGACAACCACGAAGAATAAGGACAAATACCCGAAAAAGTCTCACATAAAGAGGTTCAGCATTGTACAATTTAGAAGTCTCGCAATCTCGACATTCTGCAGAAACACCGACTGACACGGTCATTGACACGTGTTCTGCAAGCAGTTTGATCCATTTCAAACTTTCGCTTGAAACTATTTGACAAAAACATGGCTAAATCTAGCCAAACGTTGTGAGAAAATCCTTCAAGGTGAGTCCAGGAGGCTGTAACGGCTGTATAAGTAATCTTCTAAGCAGTAAACAAGTGAAAACAGCAGATCAACTGACTCCGAAACTCTCCAAGGAGAAGCTGCCCGCACGAGCACACGCAACAGTCAGCGGTAGTCAGAACAGATCATGAGCAACTATTGATCTTATAGAATCCAGATTTTGAAAGCGCGAAGACGCGCGTGGAAATTACTAAACTCACGAAGGCTTTTACTTGAAAACGAGTCCGGTGATCCCCTCTTTTTATTGTCTCATTACGATATTATTATTGAGAGGAAACATCAGAAAAAAAATTAAAAAATTCTACGGAAGGAAATTTTCACTGCGTAAAAATTGTCTTTTTTCCCAATTAACAAAAAATCCGTTACGTAGAATTTTTTAAAATTATTGTACATTATCCTTTTCAGGGGGTCACCGGGTTAATTTTTTAATTATTGGTGCCACAAGCTAAAAAATAGGTCTGAAAAATCCTTTGAAAACGTTGCCATGGAAACCGTCAGTGCCGAAATAACACTCAATTTTGGTCAGCTATAAATTATATAATTCAACTCTACAAAAGTGTTACAATGGCCTTGGTTAATCTTTTTGTCCTATTCTTTCAAAGTGATAAACTGTCAAGAGGCTGAAAACTGGTACCAGCCACCTTAAGGCCCAGTTCATACGTCGAACTTTACATGAGCTGAACCTAATCATTTGGTTCGGCGCATGTAAAGATCGACGTATGAATTAGTTAGGATCGACAGATTTGTATTTGGGTCGACCCGCCGTTCTAGTCGACTGCGCCAGTCGAATAGAACGGCAAAAGTTCGACTTCGATTCAGACGTCGAACTTTTACATGTGCCGAACCAAATGCATACGTTACGTATAAATTATATAAATTATATCCATCCCAGAGGTCTCCGCGTTCCATCGACTTGGCATGCGCGTAGTAAAAGCCACTGTTTGGAAAGGTTTGTGATAGAAGAGATCGCGTCTGAATTCAAAAAAGACAAATAAGAGCCGAGAAAACATAAAGAATTAAAGAAAGAGTGAAATGGCTTGCTTGCCATTTTAGTGTGTGCTCAGCGTGCAAGATGTACTCTTGAGAGAGATCTACTGAGTTGCAATTGAGACTTGCAGTAATGACGTCACATTCTGAGAACTTCGTTTTCGTCTTTTCTGTCTCTTTTGTTGTCTCAGTTCAATCTCTGTATCATAAAAATGACCACTTTATGACTGGTTTAATCGTAGCCTTGTTAATAAATACATGCGGTGAATTCATGCAGAACGTTTACAGAAGCCATGTTGACGAGAATGAATAGCGCACGTGGATCACGTGGGACCAGACACGTTCCATGTGGTTACCTCAGGTCCCCCAGAGCAACATGTACAGGGGTGAATTTAGAGAGCCCGGGGAGTTGTAATGAACTGATGACGACCGATCACTGATCCTTGGTGGACACGGGTGGTGTAAATCATGAGAAAAAGTGAAACAAGTATGAGTAAATGATGCCAGTTGGGGCATTCTTAACCTGTTATGTTTGATTTGGCTTATTTGTTGCAGATTATTTGTGTGAAGTACCTGTAACCTAACTTGGGATAGCTAAGTAAACAGAGCATTTACCCTTTTTTTCATGAGACGAGCAACTCGAACTTATTATTAGTTATATCCCTAAAAGTTAGTCATTTATCTCTTATCCCCACGATTATTTTGCAAGTTATACCTCATCCCTAAGTGCCTCAATAATAATAAATTGCAAAATGCGTGGTTACCCACGCTAATTTCTCTTTTTGGATTCCGGTAATCTGCTCTTTCTGTATAGTCAGGTTAAACGCGCAAATATACTTCTGTATAAGGAGGTGCTTCCCCTAAGAGAATTTTTTTTTGAGGGATTGAATCTTTAAAATAAAAATTGTCGTTAGATTATAAGCTCGATTTACACGAGTTTGCAAAAGTAGCCGTTTTAATACAGTTTCTTAAATGCAAGAAAATAGCACTCACCTGGTGAGACTTTTATTTCAAGTTTGACTTGAGCTGGTCTAGAAAAAAACATTAAACAATCACCACATTTGTACGATAAGATACTTCTCACCCAATTGAGTTCGTAAACCACTGAAATTGCTGTGCACACAAATACAACATCTTTTACTTCTTCTACAACTTCGCTCTCAAAATCTCCACGGTAAGTGTGGGCACTATCTATAACATAGTACCTAGTGTTAGAGTGGCCTACTGGTTCATTTTCTGTCTTCTGGTGGTCCATCTTATAACATCTTTATTTTTTTTTCCTCTGGATTGGCTTCAACTGAGATACATATACCATAGTAGGAGCTACGGTTTCTTTGCTTAGCTTCGATTAGTTGCGAAGTATCTGCGAGAGTTACTCTACACGACTCTAGAATACTGAGAATGTTACTGTTTTCCAGAAGATGTTTTGTTCTCTTTGCTGCCTGCTTTCGCCGTGGGACGAAGAAACTAGACCTTGTACCTCTGGCATTTTGTAACGAGTGCCGGTTGTCAAGGTAGCGGAGTTTGCTCTGCCGAGTTTCTCCCCCGCGCTTCCCGCTCTAGCACAGCCCGTTGCTAGTTTTCGATCCACGCACTGATTCCAAGTAATCAGCAAGTAATATTTGCTCGCCTTCGGGTGCCCGTAAAGTCGCCGAAATAAGCCAAAGTCTTCTAGGCATGTTAAAAAATTTCTCGTTATTGAGCAAATAGGCACTTAAAAAAATAAGCAAAAAATAGTAACAAATTAGGTTTTTTCTCAGTTTTGGAAGATGTTCTCTGACCGGAGTTCGTTGAATTAGCGAGACAAGTGAGAGATGAACAGAGATACCCTTTGTCAGGTTAGCCAGGATACTAAAAAAAAAAAAAAAGGAAAAAATTGTACCGTATGCAATGATGCACAAGTGACGGTTGATTACTCACGTGTCCCAGACATATCACCGCTTTGTGGGTAAGCTGTGCACAGGTCATATTTGCTCTCTCGCGTATTCATAAACATAAGGAATTTGACACTGGTAAATCTCGTCTCTGGTTATGTTAAGAACAGGCGTTTGTCTCTTTGCCTAATAAAAATTCTTTTTAACTCGTGAATGCGCGCATGCGCAATGAACGAGTTATCGTGATGTGAGCTGAACTTCACTAGCTCGATCAGATGTAAAGTTTATTAGGAAGGATGCCCTAAGGGCAGACAGTGTCTTACATTGGGCTCGTTTCCTTTTTTTTTTTTCATGGCAGCTTCAAATCTGCACATTAATTTATTCATTAAACTCTGCCCTCTCCTAATAGGGATGTATTGTTCTGATTGTCTTCAACAAAAGAGGCCGAATGAAAATCCATTATTGGCACGTATATCAAGGGAGATGAACCACTTTTACTACTACAACTACTACTACTACTACTACTACTACTACTACTACTACTACTACTACTACTACTACTACTACTACTACTACTACTACTACTACTACTACTACTACTACTACTTCTACTACTGTAGTACTACTACTACAACTACTACTACTACTACTACTACTACTACTACTACTACTACTACTACCACCACCACCACCACTACTACTACTACTACTACTACTACTACTACTTGCGTGACCGCTCAAAATGGTCACGCCTTTGTTAGCTGAGTAGATTTTCGTTTATTCCACGAGAAGAAAGCATTATACTGGTACAAAGTTTACGACAACGACAATCTAAATGGCAGAAGAGCCTGATGAGTCCTCCTTTGATGCTGACGATGATCATGATCAAAGAAAAAAAGCTGGATTCAGGCCTTCGCGTATGGTCGATATGGAACCATGTGAAGATCTCCACCGATATTTGGTCGATAGATTTAACGCGACTAAATCGAAGCCCGTGTTATTCGAGGAAATCGATTCATCCACTTATAAACCTAATGCCAAAGTGGTATCTTTCAAGACCTCAGAAGATCGTTTGCTACTTTGGATAAAAACGTTTGCGCTACGCTACTATGAATATTTAAACACCATGGGATATCTTGTGTCTTGGCAAGAACAAGAATCTTACAGTTGGCAACAAAGAGCGACAAAATTATCCTACACATCTCTACGGCCGACGAGCAAAATGAAGAACAACTTGTCACTGTTTCTGTATTTATTTCAACTGGCCGCATCATGGTTCAAGGAAAGAAATTTGCCGAATGGAGCAGTGACGAATTCCCCGCACTGTTAGCAATTGTTAACAGCCTCGAACCTTTGACAGACAATGGTTCATTGACCTTGGAGGACACTTCCTTGTTTCTCGCGGACTTGCCAAAATTTTTCACTAAACTTCAAGAGGAAGATAAGGAAATCACCAATCAAGAAAATGCTGGTCAATGCATAGCAGAAGAAACACCCAACACAGCTCGAGAAACACCAAAATCTAGACAAGAACCCGTCAAGCCCCTCACACTAACGACAAGCAGACTGCATACACTTTCGACTTTACGTAAAACTGTGGGAAATCTAGAAGCCGAATTTACACAATTCAAAATAAACATCGAAGGAAACTTTGAGCAACTGAAAGACAAAGCTGTACAACAAGATCATCTTTTAAAATTACAAAAATCACATGTAGGAGACCTCTGTGACGACTTAATAAATTCAAACAAGCTTCTTAATGATCAACTACAAAATCACGCCATCCTGATTGCAAAATTAAAAAAAGGAAAATCGGACTCTTCAAAAGAAACAATCCCAACTTGTCGCAGAAAATGCTCAATTAAAGGAAAAACAAACGCAACTGGAGTCAGAGGTCAGTTTTCTTAAAGAACAAGTTAAGGCTCTATTTGAAAAATTGAATTCACATACACCAGAGAGAGCTCAGATGACCAATACCGCAAGCCAGACACCATCGACACCCCCTGTTGCAGCGACGAACGGAAATGGAAACTCGACTCCAACACCGCCAGCCCAACAATGCAAAGAAGACGAATTACTAATTGTAAACATCCCAACATCCAATGGTTATTCCGTCTGACAAGAAACCAATTCGAACAGACAAGATAAAGCAAAGATCACCACATCTCAGCATCAGCCTGTACCCCCTTCAAACGAAGTTATCTTTCTATGCGACTCAAATGGCAAATTTCTAGATACTAAACAAATGTTCTCCTCGCGACATGAGGTGAACTACGTCAGAGCGCCACTATATACGCAAGCAAGCTCCTTCCTACAAAGTATCCACGCTGCTCCACACATGATTTTGATACACACAGGAACAAACGATCTAGAGCGATCCTCCCCTGAAGAACTGATTTCCAATATTCTAACATTGATTACTGAGGCCTCAACAAAATTCCCATCGAGCAAAATCCTTTACTCCACACTTTTACCTCGAAATGATATCTCACCTTCAACAATCATCTCAATTAATCAACAACTAATTACAAGCTGCTCAAAACTTCCAAATGTACAATTGATCGCGCACGACAACCTTTTCAAAAATGGCACAAATTTCCTCCGTGATAACAAACACATCCTTAAAAGACACATTGGACTCTTCGCCAAAAATTTAAAAGACGCCATCCACGGTCGCCTTCAATCAAGAAGCATACCTCCTCCAAGACCAGTTCAAGATCCCCCAAACAACGTGGTATCTCCAGAACCCCCTAGCATGATGCATCATGCGTCCTACAGTCATGTCCTGCAGAACAGTTCACCTCAGGGTCAACCTTGGCCCTTTTACCATCAGATGCAACAGCCACCCAAGCCATCAGTCCGAGAACCATTACAGCAGCGAATACACATGGGGCAACAAGGACAGCATCAGTTTCCCGCCACGAATGCTGCAAAGATGACGACAACTCCCAAGGAGAGTTCGCCTCACAGTCATGTCCTGCAGAACGGTTCACCTCAGGGTCAACCTTGGCCCTTTTACCATCAGATGCAACAGCCACCCAAGCCATCAGCCCGAGAACCATTACAGCAGCAAATACACTTGGGGCAACAAGGACAGCATCAGTTTCCCGCCACGAATGCTGCAAAGATGGCGACAACTCCCAAGGAGAGTTCCCCCACCTGTCCTGAAACACAGATACCCCAGGATATCATATCCTTTCTACGTTTTGTAAAATCATTTTTATAGACATCACAATTGAATCTGGAACATTGAGACACTTAAATAGCTAAATTAGGATAAACTTTCTACCAGTAAAGTGAATAATAGTTAACCTAGCAATCTATCATTAGTACTCGTACGGGTCATCTTGATACCCCAGGCACATTATCTTTCTGTGCTTGGAACGTCAACGGACTATCGTCCAAACATTTTGGAAACAAACTAAATGATGTTGATTTTCTGAGCGTTATTACTAATTTCGATTTGATCGTGCTAACAGAAATCTGGAATTGTCGCGACTTTGACATATCCGGATATCAATCATTTGTTCAAGGCCCCATCCCTAACCAATCAAGAAAAGGGGGTCGGTACTCAGGAGGAATAGCTTTATTATACAAAAGCAACCTTCAAAAAACTATTTCCATTGTAAAAACAAGTCAAAACTTTCTATGGTTTAAAATCGATAAAAAATTCTTGAATTCATCAAAGGATTTTTACGTTTGCGGGGTTTATATCCCTCCATGTAACTCTAAATATTTCGATTCCGAAATATTCGATCAACTTGAGCAAGATATACTGTGTTTTTCTTCAGCGGGATCAGTGATTCTACTAGGCGACTTTAACTCAAGAACTGGAAAATACTCCGATACAGTTTCCCAAGATGGAAACAATATAATCACCAATGATCAGTCAGAATCAGCTTTCCACCCAGCAGAAAGAAATAGTTTCGACACTGTTCTAAATACTCACGGGAAAAAACTGCTTGAGATATGCAAAACTTTTGATTTAAGGATAGTTAATGGAAGGGTCAATGGAGATACCTTAGGTAGACCTACCTTTCATGGAACAAACGGGACAAGTGTTATTGACCATTTCATCTGCGATCACCATACATTTCTAGACGTTGCCAACTTTGTGGTTGAAAAACCATCCCCCATATCAGACCACAGTGCTATCTTAGCGTGGTTAAATCTTAACACCAATCTACCAGCAGGGGAAATTCAAAGAGCAAATTCTAGCAATCGGTTAATGAGATTACCGCGCCAGTTTTACTGGGAAAACGACTCTTTCTTAAAATTCAAAAACACGTTGCGCACGGAACCAATTCAAATTCTTATCAGAAACTACTTAGAACGAGACGATGGTGATGTTAACACCTCGTTAACTGATGCTGTAAACATTTTAACTGCGACTTCAAAACTTTGCCTCAAGATTAGAATAAAAAAGCCTCGTAAACGCATAAAGAAAGCTTCAAACAAGAAATGGTTTGATAGCGAATGCCGATTAAAAAGACATGAAGTACGAAAACTCTCAAATCAAAAGCACCGCGATCCTCACAACTCCGAAATACGCGAAAAATTTCACCAAACGTTGAACGAGTACAAAAATCTCCTCGATTTAAAAAAGAAAAATTTTCAGAAAGAAAAAACAAAAGAACTCGATGAAATATCATCAAATCCTGACAAATCATTGTTCTGGAGTTGTCTTAAATCGATAGATGATACAATCCCCAACAAAAATCCTCCTTCAATACCAGAAGACAAATGGTTAGAACAGTTTCAATATTTACACTCCGACGAGCCAAAACCATCTACACATCAAGAAAAAATTTATAATGAGCTACAACAATTAGAAAAAGAAAAAGACCAACTTAACTCCTTAGACCAAGTAATAACTCAACAGGAAATATGTCAAGCTGTGAAAAAATTAAAGAATAAGAAATCGCCCTTTTCCGACAGAATAAGGAACGAAATGATCAAAGCGAGCCTTGAAACACTAATGCCTCTATACATCAAACTTTTCAATCATATCCTAAAATCTGGAAAGATGCCAGATGTATGGTGCCAAGGCCTGATAACCCCCATTTACAAATCTGGTGACAAGAACGATCCGACAAACTACAGGGGCATCTGTGTATCAAGTTGCCTCGGAAAACTGTTCTGCTCAATCTTAAATCAACGTCTACACTCTTATTTAAAAGAAAACAAAATATTACATAACTCACAAATTGGCTTTCTGCCTGAAAACCGCACTGCAGACCATGTTTTTACTCTTCGAGCCCTGCTAGATAAATACGTTCACTATCACAAAGAAAGGGTCTATGCCTGTTTCGTAGATTTTCGCAAGGCTTTTGACTCCGTCTGGCACGTTGGTTTATTTTATAAGCTACTCGGTGCTGGCATTGGAGGACAATTTTACAATCTAATTAAAACTCTTTATTGTAATTCTTCCTGTTCTATAAGAATTGGAGACAACAAAACACGATCTTTCTCGTACTCCAGGGGTGTCCGTCAAGGGTGTATTCTAAGTCCTCTGTTATTCAACTTTTATATTAACAATCTGCCATATTCATTTCAAGACGCGCTTTCTGATCCATTTGTCCTCCCAAATGGAACGAAAATAAACTCACTTCTGTATGCTGATGATTTAATCATTCTGTCGAGATCCAAAACAGGATTGCAAAACTGTTTAAATACGCTATCTTCTTACTGCAAATCATGGATGCTAAAAATCAATCCTAAGAAGACGAAAGTAATGATCTTTCAGAAACGCTCAAAGAAATCCGTTGACATTAATTTTAAAATAGACACCGAACCTGTTGAAATTGTTCAGGAATACACTTATTTAGGAACTCGTTTAACCCCAACAGGAAATTTCACTCTTGCGTTAGATCACTTAAAAGAAAAGGCCATGCACGCCTTCTCTAACATCCAAAAACACACACTCCTCAGTAAACTAAATCCCAACACAGCATGTCAGATCTTCGACACGATGATATTCTCGATCTTAAGCTATAACAGTGAGGTTTGCGGTATGTACACGAAGCAGGAGTTCAAAACATGGGATAATTCCCCATTAGAAAAAGTACATTTAAAGTTTTGCAAACGCTATTTGGAGGTAAACAACAAAGCCTCTAACCTAGCATGTAGGGCTGAGTTAGGGCGATATCCATTACTTATTGCAATAAACCAAAAAATTATGAAATACTTTGTTTACCTAAACAATAAGGAGAATGACTCTATCGTTAAGCAATCTTTTCTGATGTCAAAACATTTACACTCCATTAATAATTCCGGTTTTTACTCCAATTTTATGGGCATGTTAGAAAAATACTATTCATCTGATCTAAATCCTGAAAATTTTAGCAATGAGACAATAAGGCAAATTGAAACTAATATGAAAAACAAGTATCTACGTTTCTGGCAACACAACCTTGAACACTCAAAAAAGTTAGAGTTCTATAAGGTTTTCAAGAATGGATACTCTTCATCTAATTATTTAACTCATTTAAGAAATTTTCCTGATAGACGAAACCTAGTTAAGTTTAAATTAAGTAACCACAAACTCAGAATTGAAGCTGGTAGATATCAGAAAGATCATCTTCCTAGAGAGTTAAGATTATGTCAGTTGTGTCAATCAAATCAAGTGGAAAATGAAACTCATTTCTTGTTTCAATGTAGTTGCTACTCTTTACAGAGGCAGACATTCTATGAAGACATAAGTAAAATGATACCTGATATTCAAACGAAATCGACATCAGACATTGTGAAACTACTGATGAACTCTAAAGACTATAATGTAAACATACTGGTTATGAAGTTTATTTCTTCATGTATGATTATACGTGACAGGCTATTATTGGATATTGATGATGTAACTTGGAATTAATTATATATTGTTATGATACTTTACACTGTTTTGTTAGTAATTAGATTATATAAGCTTTTGCAATACTGTAAATCTTGTGGTCATGCAAATAAAGCAATTACTACTACTACTACTACTACTACTACTACTACTACTACTACTACTACTGCTGCTGCTGCTGCTGCTGCTGCTGCTGCTGCTGCTGCTGCTGCTGCTGCTGCTGCTACTACTACTACTACTACTTCTACTACTACTAATGTATCACATATCCCCTCGCTCCAAGTCAATAACCTTTACCCCTTACGTATGTTTGCACATGGAACTTACAGTCTTGTCATTTGCTAGGATTCATGCTTGTTAATTAAAAAAAGCGCTAAAAATTTGGGTCGTTTCAAGTGTTTAATTGTTGAAAAGGCCGAAAAAGGTCGGAAAAGGCCGGAAATAACATTCCCAAGCATCTTTTTAAGCTCATTTTCTGGGTGGGGACAGGGGATACCTCCAGACCCCCATAGCGATGCGCGCCTTTGTCGCTAGCCCCTCTGCGCGAACACTACGAAATTAAAGGGAGGGGTTCACATTTCAGCGCATGTGCACGAATCTAAATGCTTTTTTCTCTTTCTTATCAACTTTATGGCCTTAAAAGTCCCACTCACATGTACTTCAGTAATCACTTTCTGCAATTAGTCCAAGCAAAATGACTGATGACCAAAATTCATAGAAAATGCTAGTGGATTGTACTCATATTGTAGATAGTGAATTTAGCGTTGACCCGTAGGATTTATTCCACGATTAATGTGTTTACAGTTATTTGCATGCGAAATAACGCAAATCATATGAAAAAAAATTACCACCCGAGCTACTTACTCCCTTCCGAATGGTTCATAAACGAATTAAATCAAACAGGCTTGGGTCATAGCGAGCAGAGGCGAAAAAGTATTTTGATTCATGGACATGCGCAGAACCGTGAACCCCTCCCTTTAAATGGTCTAGCTACGCCCCTGTAATCAAGCAAACAGTATCATATATGAACAAAATCCCAATATAGTAAATACTAAAATGAATCACAATTGTCCAACAAAGAACACGCGAAGGGTAGAATTTCAAAGGGCATCATCGATTACTTTAGTTTTTTTAATTGAGGTTAAGCAAGTTTCAGACTACATAAACACTATAAGGGATTTTTCTGGATTCACAAATCTTTTCGGATTTATTACATTTTAGTGTAATCGGATTCGCAGGCGTTTATACTAAAGGGGATTAGGATTCCCAACCGTTTACACACAAGACCTCCCACACAACGATAAATCCGAGGAAATTCACGCAGGAATGGTTAGCAGGCAGTTTGCCGTTTGCTCATCCTTGGCAGACATCAACAAAATGTCGCCAAAAATGAGGCAGAGAACGGATTCAGATGCAACAGAAAACGTAAGTTGGACAGATGATAAAGTAGAACTCCTTATAGGAGTGGACCGTTCGTATTCTTCCCAAAAGGATTTGAAGGGTTAGAATGAGAGAGCGTTAAAAGCAATTACGAGGAAATATATGGACGTCAGCCTCTGCATCCGTGAGAGATAGCAGCCAAGGTCAAAGGATTGCGGAAAAAGTACAAAAAAGCAAAACAAAAACAAACAAACAAACAAAAAAGAAAACTGTCGATTAGGTAGATCGCAGGTGGAAAATTATCCGGATTCATTGGAAGAACCGTTTTACGTACACTTTAAAACATTGCGGATTTATCAGTAATTGAATACAAAGTACTCACTTTAGATTTCGGATTCAATTCGGAGACGCGACCAAACCGGGACGTTTGTAAACGGCAAAACGAATCCGGTACCAAGATGTTTCGGATTCGTCAAGAATCCGGAAAAATCACCTCTAGTGTAAATGTAGTCTCAGTAAGGAATCTCAAACATGTCTACTGTGGAAAACATTGATAAATATCCAAAGTTCTCTATTAAAAAGAGGGCAAATCTAAGAACCGAGGAAAGACATACGTCATCCTCGGAGACCCAGGGGCGCAGTTAGTCGGGTAGCAGGGATCTTAGTGGGCGAAAGTTTACTGTAAGAACGGGACGAGTCCCTGAGCAATTACTCTTACCGAACCAGTGCCAGGAGCATTTGAATTTCCCGCTTTTGATTGGGCAGAAAAATATTAATCCATAACCAGAAATCCTAGACAGCAAGCGGTTTGTATCGCAGGCGCGGATTTAAAATGGCGGCGAGATCGAATAAAAGAGTAAGTTGGGCATTTTACAAGGCTTTAAAAGATGTGAGTGCTGCTGATTTTTTTAAAGAATCGACCAGCAACAAAGAAAGGTCCTTTTTATGAAGTAGAAAGGGTACTGAGCACAGAATAAAATGAAATTTGAGCGAATTTGTGATTAAAGCCGTTATCGGCTTGTTGATACACGGAACCTTTCCGTTTCTTCTCGCTTTTTTTCGAAATTCGGCTAGTTCTTATGTTCAGCGGCTTCGCTATTTTAACAGGAAATACAACTGACCAAGAAAACGAGAAAAACCAAAACTGAACAAAAACAAACCGGTTTTAGGAGCAATTTTGCTTCACTAATGGTTCCAACATGATATGCCGTATGTCTCATTCACAAAAATCCTGCTTTTCGGTTAAAAAAGGCACTGCCTTAGTGGACGTTTTTTGGGGAGAAAAACATTCGTTTTGGTAGCTTAACATCACATCTTTCTAATGGGAAGCTGGGGAAACGCATCGGAGAAACTATTTTCTCTCCGCGCACGAAGGAAGGCACTACTTTAAGAGGTTAGTAAGATGATATTGTGTTCATTTATGAGTTGATTTCGATCCAAAAAGGCACTGCCTAGAACGATTTTATCCTCACGTTTCCTTCGATTGAAGTGCTGTTCGATCGTTGCTTTATCGATTTTTGAGCTGGGGAAAGTTGCATTTTCGGCGACAAGGACAAAAAATGCAATAGTTTATAATTTGCCCCTCATTCTCTTTATGATCTGCCGCCATATTTAATCCGTATATGTGTCCTTTGCGCATGCTTGCAGCTTAGTTGGCAGCCATGTTGTATAATAATTCTGGCTATGCTGCTCAATCAGCAAAGAGGATCAAGCGGGTGACTCTGATGCCTTCTTATACGAAGTTGTTTTCCCTATACACTGCCAGCTGTCGAAGCACGTCCGCAAATCCCGTACTACGGATCGTGGAATCAGTCAAGACATCTCCAGATTAACCTTGCGTATTACTGGAATATTTCTTCCAGTCGGCTCTGGTAAGTGTCCATTCGAATGAAATCTATAGACTGCAGTTCTACATTACATTTCATAAAAGCCAAGTCGCATTCGTATGGTATCGGCGATGGTAAACTCATCCCTACAAACAGATTGCATTGCCCATCCCCATGTGACCTATCGACCCTTACCGGAGTTACTCGCTCTTACTCAAGCCTGTGGCCATGTTAAAGTTTGCAAATTCCTCGACTTAGCTGAATTTTTTTCTGAAACTCTTGTCGCGAATCTTCCCGCAACGCGCCAAACCCCTTCGCCACCCAATGCCCAGCGAAGAACGATGAGCGGGACAAATATCCATGTCAGAAATATTGGAAGGGAAACTGAAAATTGAAGACCTTGCTAGAATCGGTTCAACTTCAGCGTCTACGCCGCTGCCGGTCATCAGCCCTAGAGAGCTTTTGTGGCGTGATGTATCTTTGTTACAAGCAAGAAAGGGAACTAAATCTTGGACTTTTGTGCTTCGAGGGTCTTGACCGCATTGGCCACCAACTAGGCGATGGAACGAGCAATTTCTCTCCAGTTTCCAATTTTTCAACCGATGACGCAGAGCAAATGACTCAATTTCGGCAGAAGTAAACACATGCGTCCTAATACTCGGGATGCCGAACTGTAATTTTTTTTGTTTGTTTGTTTGTCTTTTTCTTTTTTTGACAAAGTGAGCGCTCAAGGTTATATAATACAGTCAACACACTTCAAAAGACCTAAACTCATTTTCCTGCACATATCTTTGTAAATTTGTAAATATTTTATCCAGTGCAGTTTGTCCGCGTAATAAGGTTTGCCATTTAAGAAAAAGTTAGAAGCCTCGCACGTGCTAGCTTCGAACGCCGTGAGAATTCTATATTTAGAACTTTATTTGAGGTAAACAAACCGTTTGCCACAGATGGATTTGCGTTTGGTAATAATCTGTTTTAAACTAAGATCTCTCTCTGGTTCTCAACAATCGACAAGAAAGGTGAAATTACAACAACCAACAGATTAAGGATTTTAACACTCCTGGCAACAGCTGGTTAAGAGCGGATGCCTGTAAATATCAACCAGAGGTGTGCAATAGTGAAAAATTCAAAATTCTCAAAAAAATTCACAACATAGCCTACGGTAAACTATTGCAAGAAATACATGTTTTACTTCGATCCAATGATTATTTTTGATGTGAGGCTATGATCTTGAATTCACCGCTCCTGAACCGGGTTTTCGGTGTCTGACACCAGATGTTGCGAAGACCTTGTTTTAAAAATCAAACCAGTTTTGTTCTAAACGAAAAACATCCAGTCTGATAAAGTACATAATTATGGATATCATGAATGGTATGTTACTCATCTGAAGTGAAAATTAAATATTTAGGAGATTTTTCAATATTTACAATTTTTTAAGCCATTTCTCGTGATGCCAAATTGACAAATTTGCGAGACTAAAATCATCAACTGGTACATGGCGTTGAGGATAAAGATTTACACCACGTGAAAGAGCATCATTTCTTCTTATAAAATCCGCTTTCAAAACTATGGGCAACACAGAAGGAAATTTTTGAGGCTGCGAATTACAAGTAGTACTTTAGTGAATTTTGAGCTTTTCTGTCACGGCATTCCGATGCTAAAACTCAGATAAACACAACATGAAAACGTTTCAAACAGCAATTGTTTGTTGGTACTTGCTAGAGGTCTTGGCCCATGTTCATAATATTACTTTCCATGATTTTTAATCATTTCGGGCAGGCACAAAAGATTGTAGCAGTTTTATTAGACCCCGAGTTCAAAAGCGTATAAAGGTCACAAAGGTCAGTTTACGTAGTCAACGTTTTGAATTCGGACCAGAATGTTTTGCATTGAATCTTACTTTAGAACAAATGAAACAATAGCTACAAGTGCTACGTAATTCATACCTTTTTAGCGAGCTTTCTGTACATTGTAGAAATCATAAAATTTAAAATTACGTTTAACGGCAGAGATTGCGTTACAGTTTGCGCAGACCACTTGCCCCCAGGGGGAGGGGGACTCCTATATCGACGAGTTGATCGTCATAAATTTTGAAAAGTACTGTAAAAGGTACCAGAATTTGTTTTGTAGCCGCAGTCTGTATAATTTTCCCACTTAGTGGTACCAATTCTAAAATGAATACGCTAAGTGACAGTTGACTGATATTTATAATAACTTTCTCTAGTATGTTTTCGCTCAATACCCTGAACAGGCCCGTAGCAAGACTAAAACAACTGAAGGGGCTCAGCAAAATGGTTAAACAAAACTACCCCCCCCCCCCCTCCCCCGTCACCCCCAAAAAACCAGACTGATTAGGGAGTTTAAGATGCAACGAGAACATAAAAATAAGACAAAAAAACCCTGCACACTTGCACACTTTTTGGTACATCCTTTTTGCCGTTTCTTTTACGTGGACTACCATGTTAAGTTTCCTAATTTCACGTTTGAAGGAGGACGTAAACAAACGACGACGAATTTTTCTTTCTCTTTTATAATTTGGCTTTAACCGGGCAGTAAGAATCCGACTGTGGGAGAATTTTTTCTCTGGCTCTTGAGAGGACATATTTGTGTGTCTTTCGACAACGCGCGAACACTAAATTGTTATACGCTAAGGAGGTCTAAGGACATTTGTATTGCTATAAATAATCGGATGCCTTAGAAAACAAGTAGTTTATTTCAACAGCTTTTAGGGCTTAAGATTGGTTGATGTCGATCCATTTTGGTTTTTATTTCTGATTCACAAGGTAGGAGTACCTTTGTTGTTGTTGTTTATAAAAACAAACTGTTAGCGAAGGAAACTGAAAGGTAGTAAGCACATTTTTAAAGGGCTGTGAAAAGGCATTTGCAGCGTCAGAGTTTAAGACTGATTGCTGCACATTAATTTGGTTTAATTATTTATGTTTTGGCAAACTGTTTTGTAACTTCCAAAAATTCTGGGGGGGGCTCAAGCCCCCCCTGCCCCTCCCCCTGCTACGGGCCTGCTGAAACGTGCTAAAAGGTACCGCCATACCTTTGAAAGGTACCAAACCACGAATTTTAACCCCCGAAAGCTACGATCACCCCCGTCAATTTTTATATAAAGGTTCACCCCCGGGTACCCTGCGAGCAGAGGCCCTTCGACTATTATCTAGGAAGACCAAAGGGCCTCTGCTCGAATGGTACCCTCCGGGCGCATGCCAAAGGTAATTTTTCACTGCCCCTTCGATACAAACTGTAACTGCGATTTACTTGTGAGCTGTATTTTCTGTCACTGAACTTTCTAAACGTGCAGTTAGCCCATATGGTATTCAGATAGCTTCAGTTTGTTTATTTTGCTCTGCAATCCAACTTTTAAAATGCTCGATTCTGGTTTCACGGCGTTCAAACAAATTGAGCCGAAATGGTATCGTGAGAGTATGCTTCGATTGTTGGAGGACAATGTGGACAAAGTGTTGGAAATCCAGCGAATACCCAATGTATTCCAATCAGAGATTGTGGCACAGACATTCGAAACTATCTAAGGGCCACGGGGTTTGCTGACTGAACACTGAAGCTGAGGCGGAGCTTCTCGTAGGCAGAGCAGGTATCGAATTACTGTAACGCAAAACTTGATTCTGAATTACTGATTATTACATCCACACACATTTATGATTTTTAGTGATTTTTTTAAAGTTATTTGGCCCTGTGCTTTGTCACTGTTACAGTTTCCCGACGTAAAGAATGGGGAGCTTAGTGGGGAGGCGGCAGGGTAGGAGCGAGGAGGGAAACGGGGTTGCGTCACCACTGTCGTCCCTATTTTCCCCAATTCCTGCAGTACGACTCACACCTGCTACAGTCGACCACAGTACATTGTCAGCAGGAATAAGGGAGGGACGTAGGGGGAGCAATTTTTGTCAGAACTGAGGGCCAGGGTTTCACAGCCTGGACGGCACAGCTACGCTCCTTTGGCTGTAAAGCCAGTTCTACAAAGTGACATAACTAACTGACTAAACTTCAGGGCAAAATTTCCCTTGATATCTTCGAAATCGATGACAGCCATCTAATCAGGTCTATTTGCTCAAGACATCGAGATGCTTATGGCATCAGACGGCGCTGCCAAAACCGATTCTGCGCCGGTCCCTTCAAGTTGGGCAGCTAATCATTTCAAGCAAACGAAGGGAGATCGGAGCATCACATTTGTGCAATCTAGACTTATCCACAAAATGACCTCGATATTAGTGCCTGTCGGCTTTCCCAAGTACTCTAAAAATTCAGACCATAGCACCATATATTCAGGCAACATGATCTTGTTGGATCGTGTTCTTACATTGACCCATTAAGGCCAAAGAAACCATACTTTGTCTGCTCAAATTCCATAACTGATGGATGAACTATCTTTTATCGTATGAAAACTATCATACAACAGACAATTTTTGTGAACAATAAATTGAAAATTGGGTCTTATCCAGATGAACATTGCTTTTAACTCTCCTTGAGTAGCATTCATGGTAGCCTCGCGAAACGCCCCTCGGGAACGGGAGCGATGAGAGGGGGCTGTATTCGCAGGCTACGTTAGACTGAAATCCCAGGGGGGGTACTCGGGTATATTAGTGACGGGGACGTGCGAAAACCTTTTTGGGGTTTGAAATTCTCGGCTTGGGACTTTTTTTGGGTTTGAAATTTTCAGGTGGACTTGCCCTTAAGATTTTGGCGAGGACTTTTTTGGGGGTTGATGAAAATCGTGCCCTACCACTCTTGATTTTACGCAAAACGATTTCACTAACAAGTTTAAATCATGCAAATAAAATGACAAGACAAAGACAACTCTTGTTAAGTTATAGCGATTTATTTGTTAACGATCAATCATCTTGTATCAGTTACATATTGTTGATTGTCGAAGATATCCGATCGCATTACACCATTATCCAACGTGCTAGGTGGTCTGCGTGCTGTGTCAACTGGTTACGTTCATAGACTTCATATATTCTAATTCCCAACTGCGTCGCTCTTGTTGTCTTCACCGCTCTTCAGGGCTGTTCAGTGTAACTTTCGGTGCTTTCAAAATGAAAATTTTGAAATGGTACAACTTTACTTGAAGATAAAACTGCATAGCTTCATTTGTCCAAAATGACACTGAATGGTAAGCACTTCTAGTTAACCAAAACACTGGCTGTCTGTCTGTGATTCAAGTTATCTGCAATTAAACTTGCAAATGACTGGTGCAAGTGGATAATTTACATGCAAGTTTTTGTGCATCAAGCATTTTATTATTAATTAGCAGAAAACAATTTGATGTATTAGATGAGTAACCATAGTTCGTTCTTGTTTGAGTATTCAAAGCCTTATTTTGTGATATAAAAAGAGACAAGATGTTCCTGTTTTTGGTTTTCCTGAAAAAACATATATTGCGCTCGACTTTGAAAAATGACTGCAGTCTGCCTAAAGTTTTGTGACAGATGCACGAGGAATGAATAAAGTCGGACGCATGAAATATCTCGCATTCTCTTGGTGTTTTGTACTTTTATTGTTTTTGATGCTTAAAAAATTGGACTTTTTTGGGTTACGTTTTTGGCTGCTGGACTTTTTTTGGGTTTTCCTTAGCGTGACGGGACTTTTTTTGGGTTTCAAAATTTGGCCTCATTCGCACCTCCCCGTCACTAATATACCTAAGTACCCCCCCTGGGACTGAAATTTGAAAAACTTTATCAAAAATCAAAACAACTGCGCGAGTGTAGACGCAACCAGATAAAATTGTGATAACCCAAAACCGTAATCTCAGTTTGAACTGATTATATAATTAATTGTCTTTGGGGTCTAGCTGGACGAAACATCGCTTTTCTATCCCGTGGACAAGGATGTACGTAAGTGCAAGGTCAGCGGTCTACCGGTGAAATGTATGTAACACAATCTTTGTGACCAAATGTATAAAACGGCCTAAAGTGTTACGATGTTTCCTATAGATGTCCCATATTTCTTAAACATCCAGTGTGGCCGCTCAAAGGTATGAATTATATAGCACTCTTAGCTATTTGCTCCATTTTTTTCAAAGTAAGATTGAATGAAAGAAGTCCTGGTTTCATTTTATTCCATATTTACTAGTGTTGCGACCGGTTGACAACGTAAACTGACCCGTGTACGGCTTTTGAACTCCGCTAAAATCTTTTGACACTGCCCCTAAAAGATAGAAAACCAAGGAAAATAGTCTTAAAAGCATAGGTCATGAACAGGCAGTGCCCTGTAGCAAGCATTAATAAACCATTGTTGTTTGAAACGTTTTCATGTTGTGTTTATCTGAGTTTTAGCAACGGAATGCCGTGACAGAAAAGCTCAAATTTCACCAAAGTACTACTTGTAATTCGCGGCCTCAAAAATTTCCTTCTGTGTTGCCCATAGTTTTGAAAGCGGATTTAATAAGAAGAAATGATGCTCTTTCACGTGGTGTAAATCTTTATCCTCAACGCCATGTACCAGTTGATGATTTTAGCCTCGCAAATTTGTCAATTTGGCATCACGAGAAATCGTTTAAAAAATTGTAAATATTGAAAAATCTCCTAAATATTTAATTTTCACTTCAGATGAGTAACATACCATTCGTGATGTCCATAATTATGTACTTTATCAGACTGGATGTTTTTCGTTTGGAACAAAACTGGTTTGATTTTTAAAACAAGGTCTTCGCAACATGTGGTGTCAGACACCGAAAACCCGGTTCAGGAGCGGTGAATTCAAGATCATAGCCTCACATCAAAAATAATTATCGGATCGAAGTAAAACATGTATTTCTTGCAATAGTTTACCGTGGGCTATGTTGTGAATTTTTTTGAGAATTTTGAATTTTTCGCTATTGCATACCTCTGGTTGATATTTACAGACATCCGCTCTTAAGCTGTTTCCATATCCCGTAGGTAACTGTCCAAAAACATCTTTTTCACTCACAATTTTACGATAATAAATTTCAGTTCAGCTTTTAAATGGATTACAGGAAAAAAAGACAAGTTTTCTTCCAACGCTTGATTCCCTGCAACCTTGGTTATTAATATTCGTAAGCTAAGGGAGTCTTGGTTTCGCGCGAAAGGAAGAACGTGCGTACACTGTAGCTGGCCGGCCGTTCCCACACTCGATCGATATAGTTACGTGACCCGTGGAACGGAGATTTACACACCGTGGAAAGTTTCAGACGTAGCTCAAAAAATACGCTAATAACATCGTTAAGTATCATTGTTTACTCGACTAGCTCTACATATACAACACTGGAGAAATCGCGTATTAGCTATAAAAATTTACGATACTACGATACCTTCGATAAGTCCGCCGTGAAAATTTCTCGAAGAATGTCTGTTTACCTGTGGCCATGTTAACGATTGCGATTTCCTCGACTTTGCTGAATTTTTTTCTGAAACTCTCGTCGCGAATCTTCCCGTTGAAGCGATCAATGGGGAAAACAACTTCGTGTGCCGCCCGGCTGGTCCTCTGGGCTGATTGGGCAGAATATATCAAAAGCGGGGAATTCAAATGCTTCTGGAACTAGTTCGGTAAGAGTAATTGCCCAGGGGCTCGTCCCGTTCTTACAGTAAACTTTCGCCCACGAAGATCCCTGCTACCCGACTAACTGTCCCTGGGTCTCCGAGGTTGGACATACGTAGGCTTAATAGCCACGTGGAAAAACCTTCCTCTTAATTGTCAGAAACTGAAATGCAACATCATGCACATTTAAATTTCCAAATAAACGACCAACAATTTTAAAGTGCTACTACGATCAAAACTTCATGTCACGTATGAAACAAAAATACGTTCTTTACAGCTTATCCGATGTGGCTGTACCTGTCTTGATCACTGAAATGAAGTTTGGGCCCCGTAAATTGAAAACATTGAGCCTTGAAAAGTGGTGTTTTCGAGTCCGCCATTATGAATTTATGTTCCAGTGAGCCCGCGGTATGAAAGTGATTGGAGTTGCGGTATTTTTATTCAAACCTATTGTGTTTTTGTCGTGACGTAATACTCTCAAGTCGCTGATCGAGCGAGTACTGTAGTTTTCCTTCTGGCGACGAATTTCAGAGCTGTTTTGACCACAGAAAGCTCTCCTGGATCGTCTTCGCATGATATAGGCAAAGGAAATGAAGAAGTCATGACTCTGTAGAGCTAGTTCCGTCTGAAGAAGAGGCAGCCGAATAAGTTCAGCAGCTAGCTCTTTTGCTACAAGAGAAGGAAGAGCAGACTTTGCAGAGTCGTTCATCTCTCGGGTAAGATATTAGAGATAGAGATTGATATTTAGATGTGTTATTTGCTGTATTAACAAAACAGGGAAGCTTTAAAAGTGTAGTGCATGAGAATCCGCAACTATTTCTCTTGACTACTAGCCAGTTCATTCCCCGGAGGGAGGCTACCGCAAACTCAGTTGAATTGAAATCGAAGTCAAGTTTAGGTTTTTAGCTTTGCTTTCGAAAGTTTGCCTTGGTGTTAAATTAGAGTGCACAGTTAAGTTTCGGTTCCGAGTAAGCTTACTGTTTTACGTTTTTTTACCATGGAAAAAGAATATAAATTGTAGTGAAAAGCTCTGTACAATGGCTTGAATTTAAGCTGATCGTTCCCTTGTAATTGATCCTAAGTTTCCTCTGGTTCAATATTTTCTTAGGTGCAAATGTTCAAATTGCTCCCTTGAGCGACTTACCAAGCGTGGAGAGTGCTGGTGCTGCATGGACATCATTGTATCCAGATTTGAATAAGTACAGTAATCAATAAACAAATAAATTTGCAAGGCAACAACAATATGCAATGATTTGTTTTCTTCCCTTGCACCATCATGAACAATGTAATAGTATTAACAGTCTTTTCTGTGTACATATATTTTTTTTAAGGTGGCTCACATCAGGTTAAACACCACTGCACTGGATGCTTTAACGCACTGAAGAAATGACTAGCTTCATTAATGAAAATTTATTAAGGCATGCTTTCTGGTAACAAGCATCCACTTAGGCAAATGAGGGGAGGAAAAGTAGGAACTTTGCAAATATACATTGAAAACAATATTCTTGGGAGTTATAGTTTGTGATTCAGGTAGTAATTGAAATTTTTTTGCTTATTCTAATGAAGGGTCAAATCAACCTAACAACAAACATCCTTTGCCTACATGTCTAAGGGCAAACCCCCAAGCAAGTCTTGATGAGTTTCATACACTGTTGCTGTGGTAGCAGTTCTTGTTACTTTCACTTTTGGTGCGGTGAGAGTTGGGCAAATGCATGCTACCAAAATGTAGTAAAGTTGAGACTGTTGTGAGCCACCTTTGATTTTTTTCTCAAGGTTGTTCTTCTTCGTCATGAAAAAATAAGCAGTGAAAAACAGAGGGTCCCATAAATTTATGCTCTTGTGATCATAATTTATAGTATGACAGGAAGAGCGAGTTATATACAAAAGACAAAATAAAATTTGTTAATTTAAGTCATTATTTAACAAAAGCAAGACAAGTATTAAGTATTAAAATATTAATGTAAAGGAATTGTGTAGCATAATGGAGTTATATGATGCCAATGGGCTCTATAGATGATTTGAATTATGTTGGGGCAAAATAGTTCCAGTAAGTAACTTACAGTTTGCCTCCATTCTTGTTTTCTTTTTCTGGTATTTGAGCTACATTGTATTACCTGTTCAGGGGGAGGGTCATGAAATTTCATTTGCATCGCTATGGAGGGTCACATCATTTTCATTGCTCAATTTAAAATCTCCACCTCACTCTCTCCCTCCCCAATAATTTCTGACCAGTCCCTAAAACAGAAGCCTATGTAATGGAAAGAGTTGCAAAGAGGAGAAATGATGAATGGAGAGAAAACAGTTGTTTTATTGATTCTATTTGTCAACTGGTGGTTGAGGACAAAAGATCCAGAAAAGCCCTTGAGAAAGGTCAGTGCTCTTCAACTGCTAGTTAAGGAGGAGCACTGGCCTTTTCTTGGCTGTCCATATTTATCACATGTTGTGCTCTGCAAGGCTTGTTTTGGCCTGTATTTTAATAATAGTAAGAGCTGGGTTTTGACGTTGTTGCAACTCAGTGTCTGAAAAATAAATCAAAATTTAAAATATATTACCAATTGAATCTAATTGATAAGAAACAACTGAATGTGAGGTTTTCTTAAAACCTTTCTTAAACCAAAAATTCAAACTATTTCTTCAAGAAAACCACTTAAAAGAAAGAAGGAACCCTTTTGTAAACGCCAAAGACCACCTTATCGAAAGCTGAGTGAAAATGGATAATTAAAGTGGTTTTCTTCGCGTTTGTTTGCACAGTTTTTGCCACAAGCTTTTGCACAAGCAAAGTAAACACAAGCTTACTCTTATCGCACTGAGATGTTTTGGAGATGCTTCGGAGGGAAAAGCTAGTTCCGAGAGCTAGTTGCACTCACATTATTTACTCGTTCAATCAAAGTTTAGTACTTTAGAAACGCAATATAAAATGTGTATAAAAATTTGTGACTGGTATTTGTATGGGTGCTGAACAAGGTATCGAGAAATCACCGAAGATAAAAACAATATTCACACATTTCGCCCACTTTACATAAGCTTACCTTTTGCCGCTCCTTCCCCTTCGGAGATTTTTTTCAGGTTCAAGATCTCCTGATCGCTTACCCTTTTCAAAAGATCCAGGTTTAATTTGTGTTCACTGACTTGGGTGGAATGCCCGAGTGTCCCTCGAACTAAACCGAGAAGATAGCGAAACGTGCAAGACAACAAACTGGACCCACACATCTCTCGTTCTGTCGGCCGGACTCGCATGCAGCGCAATTCCTGCCGCTCGATTAGAGCAGTTGTTATACCACTGAACAACACAGCGACTTCCCACCATTGAAAGAACGAAACATTTTTCGAAAACGTGTTCGAAACCGTATGAGAATTTAGCCTCGTAGGGCTCGCCTGGGCTTCGAGTTGAGAGTTTGACGTCACTTGTTTTTCCCGGGTGACCCGGCCTCTGTTGTCATTGGACACCATCTGCCTTTGGTAACCAGGCCGCAGGAACATGGCGGTTCAATGGCGGATGAAACTTCGTGGAGTTTGAGCGCAAAAAAATCGCACTTTCCTTCATCTTATGAGGATATAACTTGGAAATCATGTACTTTAGGACATAAACTACCAATCAACCGCAAATAAAAGGTATTCGACAATTTGATCGTAGTAGCACTTTAACAATTTAATAAAAACTAAACTAGTGAGCAGCACTCTGCGAACTGTAGTTGTATAACTTCTTTATTTCTCCTACGCGTTTCGTGTGACTAACGCACACTTCGTCAGGGAGTTTAACAATACAACATGATGTGCCTGTATATATACCTAACTCATGCTTAGAGTTAACATATTTTCGTAAAAACACACCTACGGAATTGCATATAGGAAAGACAAACCCCGCGGTAATGCGTCTAGGAAACAGGCGGTAGATTTCGGCAAGGCGTGACATACTTTGTGCGTGATATAATTTTGGGGCCCACAGTTTTAGCTGGCCCCAGAATTATGTACATGTCAAGCACAAAATATGTAACGCCTTGCACACCTTTTCGCCTGTTTCCTACATGTAAATCCGCTAGCGTAGGTGCGGTTTTACGTAATGTAAAATTTATTTTAGTCTTTTATGTAGGTATATATACAGGTCACTTATGTTGTATTGTAAAACTCCCTGACGAAGTGTGCGTTAGTCACACGAAACGCGTAGGAGAAAATAACTCGTTTTACAACTGTAAGAGTTCGCAGACGTGCTGCTCACTAGTTTTATCTAAAAAATTGTCAGAAACCGAAATGCAACATCATGCACATTTAAATTTCCAAATAAACGACCAACAATTTTAACAAACTTCTCAACAATACTGGCGTAAATCATCACCTACCGTTTCTCTTCCATTTTCTTGTCAACTCCTTCCTTAAGCTTATTGCCGATAGTCACTTTCAATCTCCCTCTGAATCCAAGACCTTTCAGTCTTTGTTCCAATTTTGTTTTAACATTCTCCCATTTAAAGTTGTTTTCAAATGACTTGAAAATGTCTTTCCCATGAAAAACCAATTCCACAGTTATTATTTTTGAATCATCTGGGCATGTAATGTTCCTTACTTCAAGTCCCGGTTTTCTCAAGGCGTCTTTAACTGCCTTCGTAACTAACGTCGGACAATTATGATAAAAGACTGCCACAGTTGTGGAAGGCATTTTCTCATCCTTAGTACCTGTCGCCTGTGGGCTGTCACCAATTTCAAGGGAGAGCGAAAATAAAAAACCAACGGCAGGATTGGTTCCCGGTCCAGAAGTTTCAGCCATTGCGTTTGGAAAGGTCTGTTTCCTTAACTGTTGTTCTTGACAGTGCTGGTCACAAGATTGCCCACTGACAGGGAAGACTGCTCGCTCTTGCTGCTATAATGATTATCCAATGCTCCTTAAAATGAAACCCTGAAGAAAAAAGGCGCAGGCGTTCTATGGGCTTGTTGTTACATGACAAGTCCAAAGAACCCGTACTGCATATAAGGTTCTGCAAGTTTCGTATTTGCCTAATGCATAAGAAAAAAGTGCTGTGTAGGTGATAATAGCGTTTATATTCGCGTGGGCTTCTGTTTCGCTTAAGGTTCGCGAAAACCAGTGAAACAGAAAAAGAAACCGTAAAAGTTAACAGTAAGACAACTGAACAATGTAATCTTATTGTGATTATTATTATTTTAGTTCGTAATTCGTCGAATATAAGTATGTAAGTATCTTTTGGTTATGACATCACTGTTCGTCCGTCCGTCCGCACGCAGTACCACAGGACAACCAATGCGAATGCACAGTCAAGTATGTGAAGCCTGTGCTCCCGCCCGCGTTTGTTTGGCGGGAAGTTGCATGGAGAACTGCGTTAAAAACAACCACAACAACAAAAGCAAAAAAACAAACAAAACAAAACCAAAAAGAAATTTTGAAGGCAGCAGAATACTAAGTCGATTTACGCCATTCATTAAATATGTCAACAAACGTGGAAAAGAAGACGCATAACCTTATTCTCTCCAAATGAGTTTTTTTTTTTTGTTGTTGTTGTTTTTTGCCTTTTACGTTGTCACTTAGCCATTGATATAGAACGTCAAGAGAATACGTGGCAGTGAGGTTCCAACTGGCCGGCGAAGTAACAAGAGGTCTAATGGCAGTCTTGAGTCGAGCGGGTTTAGAAAGAACTAATTAAGTAAGTCAATGTTGTGTCACTTTGATGCAAGAGTAAAAACAGTGATACCCTTCAGGCTATCAAAAGAAATTTTAATTTACGCAAATCCCGTTCTGTTATCAATTTTGGAAACAATGCAAGGAACATGGTTTTTAATACTGTACTGAAAGTTTACATTTGCATTTTTATTATTTTGTACGTATAAACAGATTGTGACTTTGAGTAGCTTACATCCGCAAAACATTCCGCGTGAAAGACTTCGGGAGTTCATTTTTCACTTGGCTGAGTTTTTTTTTTTTTTTGTTTGTTTGTTTTTGTTCTTTGCTGTGTATTAGTTGATTTCAGGGAATTGTCTTCTTTTCTTCCACTGGTTTAATTAGCTGAGATTAGGAAAAAGTGAAATCACGGCACATGATAATTCTTCGAATGGTAGCAAAATAAAGAATAAAAATAATTAAAAAAAACCGCCTATGGGCGTTTTCGCGGGATGAGATGTTCAGCAGTAAGTGTAGGTGGAAACGCATCTTCCCGTCGCGATGGAGCTAATGGAATAGTTTTTTTTAATTTAAGTCACAAAGATAGCGTGAATTTGTTTCACTATCCCCTTGCGTTACCCTACTTATCGTCGGAATTTTTTTTTACGGTAACGTAATGACCACACACATTCAGGCCTGACTCTGGTTATGTAATGTCAATAAGTGTAAGATTACATTTGAATTGTCCTCGTTTAATCCAGAAAAAGAAAAAAAGAAAGAAAAACAGATAAAAAGCTTTCCTAAATGAAAATTGACAGAATGCTTACTGACAATCAAACCTTTAATTTTTTTGTGAAGTGGATTTTCAGTCGCGTTTAGGCATCAGTTCGACAAAGTGGTGTGATGTGTGTTTAAACATCATTGACCTTTCTTCCTCGCATTGTGCTTCAATCTGTCAAACTAAGCGTGATTTGTTCGCCAGGAACTTTCCAATTCCCGCTTTTTAAACTTCCGAGTACTTCTTAGAAGTTATTCTTTCGATTTACCGCTTCAAAGAAGTTAATTTTCTTTCTGAAAACGGCATATTTGAATCTAAAACATGTAAACAATATGGACGCGAGTTTGAAAGACTTAAGTGGCTACAGATAGGGATGAGTCGATCCCCTCCCTCCCTCCCTATCCAGATAATGGATTCTGATTGGGCCGTTTTTGTTGAAGACATTGAGAACAATAGAAGATAAGTATATCCCCTCTAGGAGAGAACAGAATTTAATTCATGTTCAAGTAATTCATTCATTGCAATTTGTGACTACGAGGAAGAAAAAGGACGCGACCGAAATTTTGACATAGTCTGCCCTGAGGGCATCCTGCGTAAAAAGACACCGAGCTATGTTTCTTGATTCGGATTGCACGGCCAAATTTCCACTTATTTAGCCTTTGAGCGAGCTTTTCAATTAGCAACTGTCAACTGTCTGGAAGGCTATCGCCTACTTTGAATGTAACAAGGAAGAGTGGTGGTGCCACTGAACAGCAAAACAATGAATTATAATCATTTTGATATATTCATTCGGGCGAGGCAATCTCCACAATATATTCCCTCCACCCGGTGCGTCACACTAAACAGAGAGTCAATGCATACCGACATATCGTTTTGAGTACAGATCATGAGCTTCCCCCGATGCTAATATTCCGGCATCAAGAGTCCTTTGAAAGAAAGAGCTCTTTGTTTTCATGGTTGACCGGTTTCAATGTAAACGAAAGAAAAATGTTTGTTAACAGATATTTTCCTTATAAAAAATGGATAAATCCCTTTTTATCCAGTCGGGCGGCCGATATTTTTGTTCGAGTTTGTCCGGGAGTTTATTCCAATTTGGGTCTTTTCCTTAAATTGCTCCTAAAGTCCCAGTTATTGTCCCACGCAAATTTCAATACACGGCACCTCTCCGTCCTGGAATGTCGAATATCAGTATACGTGGCAGTAACCTTGCACATTATGTGGTATCCTTTATCTTACTCTTTTAGCGAGAATGTTTTAGGTCTGAAATTGTTTTGTGGCCACGAAGCTCCCTGAAGATTGGATCATATGTCTGCGCCGCAAGGTTTCGAGATCAATCTCGTTTATATACAAGTAGTACTGTTTACATGATACGCTCCAAGCGGTGTTCCTTCTTAAGTTAATGACATATATCCTAGAAATCAATAGTATTAAAAATACAAAAGTAGACTCGGTGATGGAATCGAACAAAACAGAATTAGCCACAAGGAATATTTGCCAAGCAATACAAACTAGCAACTTACCGCGTTTTAACTACTCGCCGGCCTTGCTGACGAGCCTGACCGTGGCCCTGATAAAATTAAGCGACAGGTCTTGAAAGTTCCTGAAAGTAAGTGCAACACAATCTCAGTACTATTTAAAGAAATATACTGAAAAAAGAAAGGGGGATAGCAAGCTTGTGCTTTATTACAACTGAAGTTGTTTCGACTGGACTTCAAAGACGGAAGTGGATTTTGCGCCCTTACTGAACATCCGAGTGTCGGTAAGTTATTCGAGAGATTTAGCTTCGTGTTTAGGGCTAACGCCAAACGGGAAACGTCAAGCCGCTGTTTGTTCTAAAATGCATAAACTTGTGTTTCTCGTACTAACTTCTCTCTTTTTCCTGTTTGCTCGATAGCTGTTTCCGACTGGGTGCAGATAATATTAAACCAAAAAAGCTTCAGTGTTTTTCATTAAAGGGAAAATTTCAGCCTGGCGTTTGCCGTTTGCCGTAAACGCGATGCTAAATCTCTACGTGCCGCGAGTATGCTAGTCATCATCTCACCTGTTTATAGTCCACTTCTAATCTTTTTTACCCAAATATCAACTGATTGCCTGCTAGCAGAAGCCTGAATTTCAGCCGCCTCCTGTCGCTTAACACCAAGAGAAACGGATGCATGAAAGACGCCAGTATCGTCTGGGTGACGTCACAAAGCAAGTCTATAAAAAGTCCACAAAAACTAAAAAGGCGAGTAACCCGAGTATCAGGTCCTCGTAAGGGGTGGGAAAAAAAGGGAATAAAGGCCAGACAAGAAGGCATTCATCGACTACTGAGAATCGAACATCCAGGTCCTGGATTAAAATACGACACTCAGGCTACCGGGATGGGGTGGGAAGTAAGATATCAAACAAAAGAAGAAGTGCCTCATCAGATTTTCAAACAATGAGAAAAGTGTTAAATTAAAACGATTTCCCCCCCCCCCCCCCCCCCCCACTTATTAATCAACTTCAAGATTTTTGAAATGGAAGGAAGCATTCCATGAAAATTTTTTTAAAAAAAATTCAAAGCAAAATCTCACCAAATTCTTATAATTAATATTACATGTCCAAATCTTTTTCATAGTAATGTTTTCCCCTTGTTTCCTCTTCATGCACTGGAAATTTCCTAATCGTGATATCTTGGAAACCCTTACTTCCACAGAAAAGTTGTTGCCATCTTCGTAATCTATTTAAAGTCTTTAGACCTTCATCATTCAGTCGGGTCACAACCATGAAAGGCACGTGATCAAAACAGCAAAAATGCCTAAAACTCAAACGGCGTACACGTGAGAAAATCGGAAACGGCGCCAATACTCCAGATCACCAAGGCAGCAAAACGGGAGGTTTATCGAGAAACGGGACGCTTAGCAACGAATTTTTATGGAGAATCCGTTATGCCAACATATTGTAACGAAATCTAAGCAAGCCAGCAATCGTTTTGACATTTCCCTTTTTGGTGTTTTAAACTAGCTTCAAGAATTGTTTCCCTCCTTAAGGTTAACCGTAAGCAACAGCAAAAAAAGTTCCCAACCATTTCAAATACCACCGTTAGAGATACACTTTTCCTAGAGCTATAGATCAACCTATTAATTTCTCTAAAGGCTATTGCTATTTAACTTTGATGATACGCTACTCGAACTCATACGATTACATATACAAAGTACAAAGGGCGAGTTGCATGCAACAGTTATTCGCGTGTTGCCCTTTTGTGGCCCAGTAATTATCATATCGTTTCCGTTTCAGCACCGTTGGGATTTTCCCCTAAAACTTTCCTGACCTTTGCTGTATACCTACACGTACACAACAGATCATAAAACTAGCTCCCCGTTAAAATCAATCGTAAGTGCACCCGCTGAAAAATCATAAAAATATTTATAGAACTGATTTGACACAAAATTTCACCAGTTTAGGCTTTTTATGATATAATCAGCACAGCATGTTCCAGTTTTCAGCAATCTGATTGTTCACTTGTTCAAGGTATGATGTAAGATACCATTACACTCTGTTTTTTTTTTTTTTTATATAAACCTTTCTTATAAGAACGTCGAGGCTGCGATTAACCAAAATTTTAAGAACATATTAAGAACATTCCTCATGCTGAGAGTCGATTAAGAACGTTTTTATTTTGTTAATCTGTAAATAAAATCAAGGTAAAAAATGTAAATTAACCAAAATACTTAAGGGCATGTTTTGTGTAACATTAACAGTGGTGACACACATCTCGGTTTGTCATAATCAGTAGTTCCTGATACCATATCTCAGCAGCCAATGCACTTTGATAGGTTTCCTGGGTTACCATGTAATTTAAGAACATCTTTAAGAACGTTTTCAGCCTCAAATCACAAAAAAATATAAGAACGTTCAGTCTCAGCTCCAAAATTAGACGTTCAGAATGTACCTCCCTAGTTGGAAAGGCGAGGTTTAAAATTGGTATTTTCAGTAAACTCTGACTCAGCATCCTCAAATTAAACAGGATTCCGTGAGCTCCTGAATCATTTATCCCGCTATAAATCCCGTCGACGAGTTATTGATACATTCTTGATAGATTTCGTGGAAAAAGCGTTCAATAGCTTCCGCCAAGAGTTTGAAGTAACCAAGAAATGAAGGTTATGTTTCTACCACTGTAAATTCAATTTCATAGGTCGAAAGGAACGTCTACTATAAATCCCCCAGTCTATATCACAAACCCTGCTCAACCATTAATACTTAGTAAGTCTTGCGCCCTCTGCAAAACGCACGAAAACATCCTATTTTTAGCAAACTTTGGCTTGCTGGATATTAACCCGAAGAGGTCAAGGGATAAATCCCTTTCCCAGTTGTCTCGGTAAATTTGTGTTGTGAAAGAAATCGTTCATTGTACCAATCAAATTCCTCATCACGACTGTAATCAAGCGGGCCTTTCGTTGTTTTGTTTGGTTCGGGAACTGTGCCGAGAATTGGCGAACCGGGTGAGCTGTTTATTGTCGGAAATTTTCAACTTGCCAAAGTAGCTGCATTAGGAGGGGCGGGGGGGGGGGGGGGTGAGGTGAAAAAAATGCACGTTACGTTGTTGTAAATGAAGACTTAAGGACCCAAGGGAGACATTGGGCGCCAATGATCTTGGTCTCTTTCAGTGCAACGGCAAACGAGATCATTACAAAACTCCCCATCGCAGGCAATTTTCACCATGAAGCGTGACCAACACAAGAAACCCTTGAAATGCTGAATTCTTTCAGAACATGTAGTTGGTGTTAAAGATAATCTTAATGACCCGCACACCAAAATGCGGAAACAACTTTGATAGCCTTTATGGTCTGCTGCCTTAATTGGCTTATTCTCTCAACATCTGTTTATTTCTGGCATTTAAAGGGGAAGTATCACGAAAATTTGCTGTCATTTCAAAACCCAAAAATGTTTGACTGTTAGCAGAAACAACAAAATAATTGTCAAGTTTGTTCAAAATTATCACCCCAGTGCAATAAAACTGTCGATTAGTGCCTCTGGCCAGAGACAGGGTAGGCCAGTTTCGATTGAAACTTGAAAAATATTAGGCTAATGTTTTTCAAGTTCTCGCATTTTTGTTTCCAAAATGCGCTAGAACAGATCACAAGTTGTTTCTTTCAAGAATTGAGTTGATTTCGTTCCTCTCGTCATTCTAGAATTATTTGGCAGGTGATTGAAGGTCTTATTTCATCATTTTTAACAAAAGATATCAAAAACCCCATGATAATTCCCCTTTAAGTTTAATCACCTTTTCATTTGGCTCAGTTTTTTTTCGTTGAATAAAATTTCAGGGAATTGTATCCCCGCTGCTTCAACTGATTTAATTAGCAGAGATTAGGAAAAACTGGGGTCATGGCACAAGATAACTTTTGAAGCCTCAAAACAATAATATTAATTTGGAGAGGATAATTATTCAGCGAGGATAAGGCATGTATATATTTTTATATTTTTGATAGCCTTTCATTACGAATAATATGCAGAGGACATTACGATCGTGTGTGCATGTAATTTACGCGCTGCGGAAATTAGCTGCTTAGTTGCTGGTACTTGCTGGTTGTGTTGACAATGGAAGGAGTTCATCCCCGTATTATAAGTAGCTATACAGTGCTCTATCTCTATGAGTTACAGTTCACAACAAAATATTTCATTCCGTCATTTCATAGTTATTACGCTCAATGTTCAATGTCACATGGCTGAAGAACAAGCCAATTTAAGAGGAATTTCTTGCTAAAGAATCAATACTTTTAACAAAGTTCAGTGCCAACTTGTATAACGGTAACTTGTATTAACGGACGGTATAATATGCGTAACATTGTGTAAAAGTACTATGCAATAAATTGTCCTCTACCAGGAGATGAACTTACAATTAAATACAATACAATACAATACAATACAAGCTTTAATGACACTCTCTAAAAAGAGCTTTTCAGTGACAACAATAATTAATTTACAACATTATACGTCAAAACGATGGTAAATCTCTAAAAGTTACAATGATGCAATGATTTATATAACAAAAGTAAAAATTAAGCTAAAGAATGGTTGGCAAAAATAACAAGATAAAATCTTTATGTAAAAGCTAAGACAGACTAGCACTTGTGAGTGAAATCCTGAAAAAATCTTCCACATGATACGATAGTAATTTAACGCCCGTCTAAACGGTTTCAACATTTGCTTCAACATGCGTTCAACACAGTTTTGAACCAAATGTCAGGGGCATTTGAACAAGTCGTTCAACAAGCGTAAACAAAATGTTGAAAGCTTGTTAAAAGTGTATTGAATCAAACTTAAATTAGTTTAAACTTTCATTCAACATCGATTCAACATTTTCTTTGTTCTTCAAAATGTTGAATGTGGTATAAACCATTTGAAAACTCCGCTCATCCAATATTTGCACAACATCCGTTCAACCTTTTGTTGAACGAATGTTGGGCAAATGTTGAAACCGTTCAAACGGGTCCTTTTGATGTACAAAAAATTTGGCCGTAAGCTGCATTTTGTAAAGGGGGTTGTTCAACATATGCATCGTCTTTTGGGTTTTAGGATTTCCATTTGCTGCTCATCATTGTGTATTTTCTCTGTCATTTTTAGTCCCTTTCACGTGAATATGACTAACTCAGAGTACTTAAATGAGTATGTTTCGGTTTGTATTACTTAAACCGTCAACGGAGTACAATAACTAATGCTATTATATACGGAAAGCTTGAAGAATTTCTGCATTCATGGCACTGCTATAGTAAACGCTTGCTCTCCATTGGCTGAAGGACAGTGCCTACTTTTGTTGCTGCGCATCATTCTGCGCACCTCGAGATACTCGGGTTTCCTATAGGTGGTACCTACTAATGGAGGGATATTTTTGCGCGTTTTAAAACTATGTGGAGAAAGAAGAACTTAACAAGTGCTCTTAGTATTTAAAAAGAAAATTGGAGGTAACCATGCATTTTTCAGAGATAATAAAGCTTTAATTTGGAACAAAAAACTCCATTATAGTACAATGGTTTGTATTTTATTGCCGCTTTTTAGAACTATTATAATTATCTCTAAAATTGCCCCGCTACCCCCAATATTCTCTCTGGATTCTAGTAACCCATGCTATAAAGATCTTCTTTTCCTGCAAAGTCATAAACTGTGCAAAAATACTTCTGTATTGGGAGACACCGTCCTTTATAACGCGGATAGATTTGTTTTAACGTATTAGCTTGTTTTTATTACACCAGACCGTGTGATGTGACTTGTGTCATCCGCCGTTCTGATTGATAAAAATTAAGCACTGGATCGCTGTATTAGCGTGTTTTTTTAATGTTCCGTCATCCACCCGCCGTCCTGATGGATAAAAATCAAGGGCCGGATTGTATCATTAGCGTTTTTATGTTACACCAGACCGTGTGAGGTGTGTCACCCGCTGTTCTGGTATTAGCGTTTTATTTATGTTCCGTCATCCACCCGCCGTTCTGATGGAGAAAAATTAAGGGCCGGATTGCTTCATTAGCGTTTTTTACGTTACACCAGACCGTGTGAGGTGTGTGAACCACCGTTCTGATGGGCACAAAATTAAGCGTTGGCCGGCTTTATTCGTCTATTTAGTACCACATTTCAGGAATATACAGACCACTGACACACCCATTGTAGATGTTACCTACTCTAGGCTCACTTTCTCAAAGAGAAATTCAAGATAGTAGGATACCCATATCAGTGCAGATGATACAATTAAATCCCTGGCAAGCTTCTTAAACTTGAAAGCGTTTGCAGTTCGCATGAATCATCCATTGACGTCTGACAGGAGCGAATAAGATTTTAAAAAGTTAATTTTGACCGCTACATCTTCAATCTGAGTACGAAAACTGTAAAAAAAAAAATAATAATAATAAAATAAAAAAAATATGGCTCTTGCGTGGAGGGCAACCAGCAAACTCAGGTTTGACAACACTGACGACCTTAGAAAACGAACTGAAAAGTTCCTGGGTTTTGCCGCGAGAAGGCGAAAATTAATTAATTCTGGTGCGTAAAAAGTGGAGATGGAAAATGGTCCTTAAGTGTTGTAAGGTGTCAACAGAGAGCCCGATATCTTGTCATCACCAGCTTTTCCACCGTTAAGCATATTTTGATCTCCTTACGAAGTTATTTACCTATGGTTTTGGCCTTATGCATCCTCTCATGTTTCATAATCATAAAAAAGACTTCGTATTTCCAGTGAATGAAGATGATCAAACTGGAAAGTTTTTTTCCCCCAAAACATTCAACTCGCGAGTTCGATCAGCCACGCCCTTTCCAGGTTGGCTTCATAAAAATGCTAATCGAAAGCAATTAACCTGAGAAGGAAGTAAGGAATCTGCTGCAAATAATAAAAAAATAAAACAATATCAACTTATATAACGCCAAATATGCAAAATGTTTCACTGTACAAACGTCATCAGTGGATGTTTTTTTTCTAGTGCCAGTCCCTCTGTAAGATTAAAATGATCTCGGGCCAGCTTTCATGAAGCCTAAGATGTATCCCAATTATTGTGTCTGAACGATAGTCTATTGTTGTAATGATAATAGACTATTGTTAAGAAATAATACTTATAAATAGAGCGTTTTCATTCACGTGACTACCAGCCATATTGGTTTACTGAAACAAAAGAAAGTCTATAAAAATAGAGTTCAATTCCCAGAGGTTTAGTTTGGGACACCAACATGGCCGTTATTTCTTTGTTTTGGGACACCAACATGGCCGCCGTGACGTCATGTGAAAACACTCTATATATTAGGATACATCTTAACTTAGAAGAGCTTTGTGAATCTGGCTCCTGGTTTTTTGATATTTAGAAGACTAGTCGTTTTAGTAATCCTAAAGGTGCCCTCCCCTTACAAAGCAAGCTTTGGATCGGGGTAGAAGTGTTTCCTTTATCATTTCCGGAGATCAGCTTCCTCTCCCCCTAGCTCTGAGGCGATAAGCTGGGATATATACATGTAGGATATGTATCGTTGGTGAGTTTGGAATATACGTAAGCAACATCCTACTCAAATATAATCAATAAAATGTATCCTTTATGGGAGTTCTGTTCGAATCCCCTCCAACCACCCCCCACCCCCCTACCCCCCACACACAAACACACGCGCAGAAGGGAAGGAGGACTATTGTTTGCATGAAACCTACCGCAAGCCCACAGCAGTTGAATAGCTAAATCTTGTAAGATAGTACTTATCTAGATAGCAAACATTTTTGTACATTCTGTACATATATTTACACTCCAATCAACTGTATTTTATATGTATATGCTTAAAAGCATGTCACCCCAACGGTTTCGTAAGATTATTTATCTGTATAGCTACACTGAGAAAGATCTTTTATCTCTCGACCTAATAAAAAAATGTGAAAATTTTACAAGAATAACATTACGTTTTTAGACACACTTGTTGAAAACCCTATGACATAAAAAATTAATCCAGCGTTAAAAGTCTTTCCGTCTTGATCTTGAATCCAGGTTAGTTTACGCACTTCATTTCGCGTTTTAAAGCTACCTTGTTATCTACATTTTTACATAAGGAAAATGCAAAAACTATTGACAAAATTATTAACTTTTGAATAAAGCGCTAACCGTGAGTCGGCTAATGGGCTTTGGACAACTGGTTCTGAGTTTGTACAACTGAGTTATTATTATTATTATTATTATTATTATTATTATTATTATTATTATTATTATTATTATTATTATTATTATTATTAAAGATAGTTTTTCTTATTTTTCTTGGTAGCCTTCCATTTGATGTCGGTTTTTATTCCCTTTTTTTTAAGATTTTTAACTTTGTATAGATTATTGATTTTTTTTAATAAGAATAGCATAGTAACTTTATGAGAAAAAAAATCGGCTTGAAAGTTGTCTCTTTTTTCATCGAAATGAATTGTAAATAGTTTTTAATAGTTATTTTTTCTACTTTTAACTTGTGAATAGCAATTTGCTTGAAATGTGTTAATAAAGAGTTCTCATTATTATTATTATTATTATTATTATTATTATTATTATTATTATTATTATTATTATTATTATTATTATTATTATTTTATTATGAGGGTATATATATTTTTATTACATCAGTGGAAATTGTTCTTTTATCTTCTGAACCAAACCCATATGAGACCATATGAATTAGCTTTTATATATGAGATGTTGATATTTTCCAATTTTATGACAGCAAACTGTAAAACTGACTCAGGTTTTATTAGAATTCAAACTGTATCTAGTAGATTTTATTCTTGTAAATAATAAAGTTGTTTCATAATAATAATAATAATAATAATAATAATAATAATTATTATTATTATTATTATTATTATTATTATTTTAAATGGTTATTTTACACATAACAGGAGCCCATTACACAGAGTACAGTGACTCTCATTCTAAGCCTATTCCACTGCTTTTTCAAAGATCGGTCTATTTTAGATAGGTTTTAAGTTACTCTTACTAACTATTTCCCGCAATAGTTTAAATTTTGGTCCGTGAGAAAATTATGCGGAGGTTGTGATTGGTGAGCAAGGCTTCCGTGGAAGCCTAGGTTGAACTTGTGAAAACTTCAATCTAAAATGAAATAGGTCCTTGAAGTCGCCGAATATATCATATGAGTTGTGTGTGCTCCGGTCAATGACCTACTGATACACACTCCAATTGGCTAATGTTTTTCTGATGTTTGTTTGTTTCTTCGCCTGTTGAAAAGCCAATTTTCTTCACCTTTGCTAAGGGTTCCTACAATTTAATGTCGGTAACTATGTACGCTATGCACGTTTATCGTCTGGCGGCTCGATTAGCATCCTGAATCGATTAAACCGTGACCAACGGTTAACGTCTATGTACAGTTAAAGTAAAAACATTTTATTCCTGCTATCAACTACCGATTTAAAAAATAGTTCTCATCTTGTTTACTTGTTCCCTCCGTAAATCGCTGACATCCCGGAAAGAGATTACTCAAGCTGTATGCCACCAAGACGCTTGCAGACATCTTCAAGTTCTTGTTTTGTCCTGTGTGAAAAAATGAGGCAAGATCCCTAGTTGGAAGAAAATATAAAAGAGTGGTACGGGGCGCCACGTTGTGACAAATTTACAACACTTTTGGATGAAGACCTGTCGGGTCTTTTTATAAACAAACTTTACTCAGACTGTGGTTGTCCAATATAAACCTACAGAAAACTATACAGGGGCGTAAGACCGCCAAAGCGACCTAACAGAAGCTCATTCACATTCATTCACATTTAACAAGAAATAACGTTTTGACTGGGGTGTAGTGTTGGCAATGAGAGATCTTTTGACACTGAAATCTTCTCTTTGGTGGAAACGGATGTCAGAAGCTTGGGGCCTTCAAATGAACGGTCTAATTAAGCAATTAAGTCCCAACCAGCAACACTACAAATTAAAAATTGTATTTTCGTATGACAGAACATAAAGATAAGACGTCTCTCGTCGGAGTGCTCAGGGGTTAGACAAACTTGAGATCACCCTGAGTGCTTGTCCGTCGCGCTTCGCCACCGAATCTTTCACACGTCCTCATCCAATTCCTGTACAATATCGTATCTAGGCGCCTTTACTCTCTATTTATGACCCTCAAAGAAACACTCCATAAAGTAATAAGGGTTTTAAGACATCCTCACTAAGGGGAGAAGGGATGGCGCAGTGGCGAGAGCACTCGCCTCGCAACAGTGTGGCCCAGGTTCGATTCCCGGACTCGGTGTCCTATGTGGGTTGAGTTTGTTGTTAGTTCTCGTCCTTGTTCCGAAGGTTTTTCCCGGGTACTCCGCTTTTCCTCCCTCCACAAACACCAACATTTCCAGCAAAGTCCAATTCAACCTGGAACGCAAGGTCACTTTTGAACAAGTTCCAAGAGAGCTATTTGGTAAACAAATTACAAAAAAATTGCCTTACACTATAGCTTACCGTCTGAGGTCCTTGATTCTGTCATCCAGCACGGTCTCTTGCATTTTCTTGCACTGCTCAAGGTAATCCTTCGCATTCCACCATTCGTTCTTTTCCTTGTGTACCATCCCGAGGTCAAAGAGAGACTTGGCTGTGTCCATGTGGTCGCTCAGCAACTCAAGGCGAATCTTTAGAGCTTCTCCTGCATGCTGTTGGGCGTTGTCAAACTCTTTGAGAGCATGGAAATTGTTCGACAAATTGTTGAGGATCGTAGCGGTGAAGGGATGATCGCCCAGCCTTTCTCTGTAGATTGGTAAAACTTGTTCCTTTCTAATTTCTACGGCCTGTCGGTGATTTCCTTCAAGCGAGAGAGCAACTAAAAGGGAGTAAAATTTGTGTTAACTAGTCATTTAATTGGAAGAAAAGAGTATTTTCCCAAGAAAACAAAAAAACATGTTGATACTTCCTAAAAAAATAACAAATCTTCATTCCACGTCTTCTAAAAAAAACGCGAAACTTTCATGTCACGCGAAAAGTGTACTCTTCCCTTATTAATCTTAAAGATTTATATAGCTCTGGACGAAACAACCAGCCAACTAAATGGAATAATTTGGATTTCTGGGGTAGCAGTTACCCCTCATTACCTATTTTGATCGTGATTTCATGTATAATATAGACAGTATCCTAACCAATCAGTTACTTAACGTCCTTTAGATATCAAAAAGTAAAGGGAAATTGCAATCCTTGGATAGTTTTTTGTCTCAGCACTTATAAACTCACCTGCCATATCATTATGTGTTGCACCCAGCATGACTTTGCATACGTCCTCGCCACCTTCCGTGTCACCAGGTGCCTCTGATGCTTTTACGAGAATTCGAATTGCCTCTTCAATCTTGGATTTTCCTAGTGCAAGGGTTCTATCTTCTTTTGCCAGACATCGGCCAAGTTTAGAGAGACATTGGGCTCTGCTGTTACCCTCGTCGATGCCAAGAGTAGTTTGGATGTTGTCGGCCTGCTCCAAGTACTCTTTGGCTCGTGTGCTTGCTTCATCACACAGACCAGGTGAACAGGAACAGTTGAACACTACTTTGATCCCCAGGGATGTGAGACATTCACTCAGAAACTTTTTGTCTTCCATATCTTCACACTTACTTCTTAACGATTCGTAAAGTGATTTAAACTTCGTCCTCCCCATCATCTTCGCAAGTAGCTCCCCTACTGTGTTAAAGACATCAATGCAGCTCTTCATTCTTTCGCCATCCATTTCACCTTTGTCAATCCACTCACGAAGTTGCATGACGTTTTCTTCCTCCTTCTTAAATTCTTTGATAGCCGTTGGTGCGTTTGTACTCAGGAACTTCTTAAACGTGTCTTTCAGGAAGATTAAGAAGTGGTCGATAAACTGATTTCGTGCATCACGGAAAACGTCTCTAAACTGCTCGTCTGATGCCTTGCTTTTACAGTATTCGCGAATGATTGACAAGAAAGTATATAAACAAGAACCCCCCCCCCCCCAAAGTATGTTTTTCTCCAGAAGAGAGCATTTGGCCAATTCCAATACATGATCAATGATCTGACGCTCACTTAACGCCGCCGAATGGAACACTTTTGCGGCACCAGCTGGTGTAAACCATCCTCTCATAATGGCCAGTTTTACGAGGGTTTCCTTTTTTTGTCCTGTAAGTCTATCAAAGCAAACATCTAGGCAGACATCGATTTTTTTTTCTTCTGGGACTGCTTTGATCTTTCGCAAATATTCGAATTGCTCCTTTGGTGGAGAAGCACGCATGTGTTGCAAACGGCTAACTAGGTCATCGTCCGAAGCCATCAAGGCGTAAAGGACGAGAGGAATACCACTGCAAATATCTGTCAGCTGCTCTACGAATACGTCTTCAACGAAATTCCCTCCACACACTTTCTGCAAAAGCTGAACTGATTCCTCTAATTTAAATGGAGCCAGCGGAATTCTTTGTCTGCCTATTTCAGGAAAAACTCCGACATTTACTGAGGAGGTGACCAGTAACTTCACGTTTCTACAACTCGTGACTACTTCTGCAACAAATTCTTCAACCCTCTTTCCCTCGTCTGGGTCATTGAAATGGCTCAGAAATTCAAAGTTATTCAGCAACAAAACTGTAAGGAAATCGCTATCTTTCAGGCAATTCTTCATTGCAGGTATTGGGTCATTTTGAGGGTAATGACCATGGTAAATTTGCTGAACAACTTTCCCTGCAAAATCGTCGAACGAATCAATATATTTGCAGTTCACGTACACAACCACGGTATGGTCGTCAGTTGTCAGTATTTCATTAGCCACCTTAATAGCCAAGGCTGTCTTCCCTATTCCAGGGGCGCCATGTAGGAAGACGCATCTGCATTCGTCTTCTGGACGAAGGTGCTTCATAATTTGTTCACATTCATTTTCACGATCCACAAAATGTGGTACTGCTTGTATTGAGGGAGAAGAGACAGATTCCTTCGAACTCCTGTAAAGCAGTGGTCATATCAATGCCAAAGTTAATAATTTTAAGAAAAGGAAAACAGTGTAGCTAACACCTACATTTGCCACACAAAAGCGAAATGCAAGTTTAATTTTATGCCTCAATTCCTCAACTTCTGGGTTCTGATTATAGGGAAAAACTGAGAATTGGACTTTCTTTTTGTGGCTCCAAGAACATGATCGCCGGGACGTACCGTTTGAATGTCAGACAGAGTTGTTTTGTGGTAATAAGGGGAACTTCTAAGGCCTCATTTATAAATGCTGTTTCCAATTCCATGAAATAGCTAAATTTCTGTTCTCTTTTCGTGAGAACACATGTTTTAGCACTTTCCCCCTGCCTCCTATATCCCCTCTAGGTAAGTAGGTAGGTAGATAAGAAGGAAGGAAGGGAGGTAGGAAGAAAGGGGGGAAGGAAGGAAGAGAGGGGTCTCAAGGGAGACGGAACAAAGGTAAGAATGCACGAACGATGGATTAATGAACAAAATTTGAAGAAAAAGAAATCTTCCAAAGTGTCGCCCAAAACAGTAGAGCTAAAAAAATCATTTTGTTATAAAGTGGACTGAAACATAATTTTTAAAAAAGAGTGAAATGACTTGTCAGCCATTTCAGTGTGTGTTTTAGCGTAGCAAGATAAACTGTTTGGGAAGTTTTGTATAGAAGAGAGTTGCGTGTGCATTAAAGAAAACCTCCACTCTTGAAATAAATTAACGTTAAATTGTTGAAAATACAATCTCATTTCAAATTTCGTTGGAAAACAAGGAAAAAATATTTCTGTGTCGCATAAAACAAAATTTGATTATCGCCTATTTTTTATTTTAAATTTTCCGGGCGCCGCCATCTTGGATTTCGTGACGTAATACGGTTGCTCAATTGTTTCACACAAAAGAACTTTTCTGCTTACTGACAATAGCGGCAACCGTATGACGTCGTGAAATCCAAAATGGCCGCGCCCGGAAAATTTAAAATCGAAAATAGGCGATAATTATGTCTACTTTTTAGTACACTTGAATGTCACTTCTACTTTTTAAACTAAAATTTAGAATTTAGACAGTATTTCCAACAATTTACCGTCAATTTGTTGTCGAAGTGGAGGTTCCCTTTAAAAACTATAGACAGAAAAGTTTAAAGTACCTCGATTAGTTTCCTGTATTGGTGATGAAACAGTCGTTCCCGTACCTGTAAAAGAAATTCCAACGCAAATATTAGTGAACAGGAGAGGATTATCGACTGAAACAAAAAATAAATAGAGTGACTGGCTTGCCTGCCATTTGAGTGTGTGTTTCAGCGAAGCAAAATGTACTTATTTGGAAAGTTTACTGATAGAAGAAAGTTGCCTGTGCATTCAAAAAATGACACGAGACAGCAAAGTCCAAAATACCTTGATAAGTTTCCTGTATTGGTAATGAAACAGTCGTTGCCGCACCTGTGAAAGAAATTCAAACCCAAATATTAGTGAACAGGAGAGGATTATCGACTGAAATATAAAAAACAAGAGGCTGTTTCCAGCTTATACTCGGGCCATATTTGACTGTGTGGTGCGTAAAGCCTACAATCTTTTAACAGTGCTAACCTCCAGCATCGCCAATTCCCCCAAATAGATAGCCTGCGAGCAAGCTCTCTTGGGGGTGGATCCTCTTTCCCCCTCTCGCCCCCACCCCCAAGAGAGCTTGCTCGCAGGCTACCAAATAGATAGATACAGAGATATAGTGAGGCAATAAGTAACCACCAGATAGAATTGCATTTCTTGCAGTCAGAATGAAATACAGGGGAAAACGACATTTGTCATACGAATGTTTTTTATAATCCCCGGGCTTTAATCGTTAGGTTTTCACTTAGTTTAGAGACAGAAACCATTTGTACGGTCCTAATATGTGTGTGACGCCGGGTCAATGACGGATCGTAATTTTCGGTATGATCTGTACCCGAGGGTTGCTCCCTTAAGTGACCTTAACGGGGACGTGCGGCCCGATAGGGTATGGTTTTCAGGGTGTTTTGTCTTGAACGGGGTATCTATTTCATCACATTCTGTCTTAAACAGGGTATCCCTACATGACCTAATGGCTTAAACAGATTGTGATTGCCAATGCATTAAAATACAGTAAGAAACTAGTGTATTCTTATTTCATTCTAGTCTTAAACAGGGTGTGATTTTGGGTTAAATATCTTAGAAAGGGCCTGAAAATTTTGAATTCTGTCTTAAACGGGATAGGGAAATCGGAGAATTGTGTTTTAAACAGGGTCAGGGTTTGAACGCCCGGGCCGCACCTCCCTACCCAAGCATCTGATGAGTACCCCCACCCACCCCCCCCCCCACCCCCGGGATCTAGAGTAACGTTACGCATCACGCGTACGTTTATATCCTTGTACGTTTTTCAATGTTTCGCTGTTTATATTTTTTTAATGAAATTCAGGGGAAAGTATTTGTTATTCACCTTTCATTTGAAGACAAAAACTGTTTCTACATTGATTGTTTTTTCTATAATAAACGTGAGACATCTTTATGCATCTTGGCCCGCGAGGTCATAGACTGATTTAGTTGCAAAATTTTCGGTTAAACAAAACTAACCTTGAGGCACTCAGGTTAGCCTAAAAAACACTCCGGTAAGCCTATAGAGCACTCCAGTTAGCCTAAATAGCACTTAGGTTAGCTTAAATAGCTCCCTGGTTAGATTAACGGTTAGCAGTTTATATTGGGGTAATTAGAGTGACTGGCTTGCCTGCCATTTGAGTGTGTGTTTCAGCGAAGCAAAATGTATTTATTTGGAAAGTTTAGTGATAGAAGAGAGTTGCCTGTGGATTCAAAAAATGACACGAGACAGAAAAGTCCAAAATACCTTGATAAGTTTCCTGTATTGGTGATGAATCAGTTGTTCCCACGCCTGTTAAGAAATTTAAACGTTAATATTAGTGAACAGGAGAGGACTATGGACTGAAACATAAAGAATAAAATAGAGTGAAATGGCTTGTCTGTCATTTTAGTGCGTGTTAAGCGTGACAAGATGTGCTGTTTGGGAAATTGTATGATAGAAGAGAGTTGCGTGTGCATTAGCAAAAAAAATAATGACAGAAATTTCAAAATACCTTGGTTAGTTTCCTCTATTGGCGGTGAAACAGTCGCTCCCGCACCTGTGAAAGAAATTTAAACGCCAATATTAGTGAACAGGGGAGGCCGTGCGTTTCAGCATAGCGAGAGGTATTGTTTGGAAAGAAGTTCTGTGATAGAAGAGAGTTGTGTGTGCATTTAAATAGAGGCACAAGAGCCGAGAAAAGTTCAAAATACCTTGATTAGTTTCCTCTATTGGTGGTGATTCAGACACTCTCGCACCTATTGACGAAATTTAAACGCCAATTTCAGTTAGTGAACATGGAAAAGAAGGAATTTAAAGAAAGAAAGGAGACCAAAATTATCTAGATATAAAGGGATCGCTGTCTTACTGGAATCGGCTGGATAGCCTCGGCTATTACCCTTGTTTCCCGTTACGACACTGATCAACAAATGGAACTTGGTCGTTTTTAACTATTATGGGCTAACAAGCACGAGGCTGAAAAGTTTAAAATAACTGCACTTGTTTGTAGCCAGTGATGGTGAAACAGTAGCTCCTGCATAAATTCATAGGGTAACATTTATTTACTTAACAACTAAGGAAAGGGGAAAGAAAGTGTATAGAAATAAAGGAAACTAAAATCATCTTCACATAGACGAATGCTTTGTTGTTGTTTGCTCCACCTTCAAATACTGACCTCTTTCAGGTGTCTGAGGAACCGGAATCGGCTGACTAGCCTTTCTATCACCCATAACGCTGATCAACTAGTGGAGCTCGGTACTCTCTATAACCTAGAAGGATAAAGAAAGAATTATCCTCTACTGAATGAGACAGCAGATACAGCGTGGTTAAAATCAGTTGACAATCCTAGTACATCTTGCATTAATTTTCGCTAACATAAGAAATAATTGAACTTCGCCAGTCCCATCCTTAGTAATTCATACAGCTTTCCATGTATTGGAAACGAATTCACTGTATTTTCCATAGTTTTGCGTTGCTTTTGGGAACAGCAACCTTCTCGCCAAGGAATACGCGTTCAAACTGGAGGCGCAAACAAAAGAGCTAAACGTGGGCTTTTCAAAATAGCCACTATTTCCAAGACATTTGTCATTTTCAATATCTAACCTAACAATTAAGCTCAGCAATGAGTGTATAAAGTTGTCGTTTTTTGACGGCCATATTTATTTCCTATCATATTTAGTTAGCTCTTAACTAGAGCACAGTTGGGGGTGAGGTGGGTATTCCACTTTGTAAGCTATATAGGCATGTGCTGCGACAAAGTGTATGGTTTTTGACTAAAGTCTTAGCCAACAACCGTGGACGATAATCCTGCTGGTATACGTTGGATCAATTGTTGATCTGATCGGCTTAACAAATACAAATTATAATAGAAGCAGAGACCGATACAACGTTGTTCTGTCGCACTTTGTAATAATCATCGCACTTTGTAATAAAACTGTCACACTTTGTAATACCTGTCGCACTTTGTAATAACACTTGTCACACTTTGTAATAAAATAGCTGTCGCACTTTGTAATAACAAGTTGTCGCACTTTGTAATAAATGAAGCTGTCACACTTTGTAATAACAAGTTGTCGCACTTTGTAATAAGCTTTTAAATTACTTTTGAAAACGATGTTTGGTGGAAAATAAGCGAATTAACTAATCACCTAGGGTACAAATGTGTTCTTCTTTTATATTTTACTTTGCACACTAAACTGAGGGGATGAAAAAGGAAAAACTCCTTCTCCTCCACGATTCTCGCAACTGTTAATTGTCTAGATCTTGACTACGATGTATCGTGACTTTCTCATCATGAATAAGGACTTTTAAAAATCGGTTTTGTTAAGCCGTTCCATGGACTCGGTACTAGTCTAATTCACCGTGCAAATGACCCTATTGCATGTTTAATTTGTAAATGATAGCTTAATTCAGGTGTTAAAAAAGGTATTTATCAACCGGTCTTAAGATCTTAAAAATAAATCGGAATTTGAAATATAACGGCGTCTCCTGCGGATGAAAATAAAAAAGGCTTGTCTCCTTGGGGTTTTAGAGAGGAAGAAACTGGAAAGCAACCTGTGATGATGCTCAGCTGGCTCAGGACAGAAGGAGAGATTTGGTGTTCTCGTGCAAATCCCGGGCAAAACGTTTTTCTCTTCTCCCAACCAAGTGGTTAAAGACATGCTAGTCTAACTACTATGCCCACACCTCAAAGTGACTTCATCGATCTAGGGCAGGAGGCATTTGTACATCTCACACAACGGTTTCGACTAATGCTCGAAGAGAAAGGCTGTCACATTGCATCCATTCCACCCCAGTGGATCCTTTTGAAGGTTCTGGTTAATACTCAGTTCAAGGGGTAAGCATACCCAGACCTGTGGACCACCCTTCTAACAAAGAAACGCGACAAAGATGATCTCGAAGATGGACTCCACTTGGTAGAAATCGTATTGGTTCTTCATATCTCCGCTGTTCAGCTTGGAAAGGGCATCTGAATCAGCCCAAAACAGATTCAAGAATGATTCACATTCCTCCCTTAGTGGAGAAACTCTTGCAGATCTCATGGGAATTTCACTGAAGGGTTCATCAGTTCTGGATTTTGATCCAGAGGCAGCAGTGAGAAAATGAGTTTCTTCATCAAAAAGGCACGAGGACCATTCCTCCAAGCTTGAGGATATAATGCATCAGATAAGTATTCAGTATATAGATAGAGCCTATCCAGTCTTTTCTTTCTTGGCCCACCCCTCATTGCAACTCCCATCTACTAATACCTCAGCACACACCAAGCGAAGAACGATACAACTATAAATTCGATTATTTACCGTGCTTGCATCTACTGCACAGAGCTATCGGCTATTTATACTGCGTTGCGTGTAAATTTCGAAGAACTGTGGTATTTGTCTTGTAATGGCGTCCAAGGTATCCCTATTTAAAATCTTGTGACTACCCTCCCAAAAAAAAAAACCCTCATATGGAACAAGTAGCGAGTCACTTGAAGCCTCCGTCTCCCTTGCTTACACTTGGACTCAACCCTCTCGCTCATCTTTTTATTTTTACCTGGAGCTATTTCCCCTCTGTTCAGTTATTACACTCCATCGTTGCTAAACAAGCTATGTGATCTCCAAAATAACAATTGGGAGAAGCGTGGAGTAGAACGGGTTCGTCCCCTCAGTTAAGTATGCAGAGTAAAATATCAATGAAGAACGTATTTGTGTCCCGGGGGGATTAGTTAAGTCATATAGTTTCTACCAAATATCCTATTCAAAGGAAATTTGAAAGCTTATTACAAAGTGCGACAACTTGTTATTACAAAGTGTGACAGCTTCATTTATTACAAAGTGCGACAACTTGTTATTACAAAGTGCGACAGCTATTTTATTACAAAGTGTGACTAGTGTTATTACAAAGTGCGACAGGTATTACAAAGTGTGACAGTTTTATTACAAAGTGCGACAGGTATTACAAAGTGCGATGATTATTACAAAGTGCGACAGAACAAACGTAGAATTAGTTTTTAAAGTGTTCCATGTTTCGACTGGCCAAACCACCCTTCTTCAGGTACAATGAGAATTTACATTGGGGAATGTGCTTATCGTTAAAAGTATTTGCGAAATAAAGCGGTCTTTTAATGAACACCGCCGCACCATAGTTAACCCTAACTGTAAATCTAAACCCACCACAGCCGCAGAACACTTTCTCACCGCTCCTAACTTTGAGGAAACTTTGGCAAAAAAAAGATGCCTATACTGGCATTTACCTTTGATGCTGTGCCTGATTTATTTTCATCGTACGCAGATTTTCAAAGCTATCCTCCCTTCGCAATTGAAATATTGCGTTACGGTACTCGACATCATATACCGAGATCCTCTCCGCATTGCGAAACACAATCTGGCAAGTCAATACCAAATTTCTTCGCCCAGAGCTGTCCATTTTCCATCATTTAAACTGTCGAGTACTTCTTAGAACTTATCCTTTCGATTAACCGCTTCAAAATGGGTTAATGGGTTAATGACCGTCGTTAATTTTATTTCTGTAAACAGCACATTTGAATCTAAACAATATGGCCGCTTAAGAAGCCTGAGCTTCTCAGTTCCAGCCCAGGAATCACCAGTTCCTGACGTCACAATGGTAAAAAAAAAAAAATCCCGTCCGCTCCCTCCTGACATACACTAATTCTGATTGGACCGTTTTTGTTAAAAACAGTAAGGATAATGGGAGACAAAACTGTCAACGACTTAAGGGCATCCCGCGTAACTAGATAATGAGCGGAAGGGCAGGGATCGTTTGATAACAGAGGGATAAACCCCTTCTCCATATCGGCTGCGTTAATAAGTCGGTACATTTGCCTTCAGATACTGAACCGGTGAGTTCTGTAACTGAACATTTAAGAGCGACATACCAGTGTTCTATCCGGTATTTCGGCCATATTATTTTTTCGAGCATTTCTTAATAATGTTTTGCTATGTATATTTGAATCACAATGCCTTTTAGTAACCTTTCGTATTAGAAGAATCCTTTGTGTGGTACAAGAGAGAATTCATGATTAAATATCTTTGAACTGAATTGTTTTACGATCACTGAAGTTAAGTAGCTACCAAATGAGCTACAAGTTTTTGTACACGGGAAAGTTTTGAATGTGGTCCACCGTCATACTGATTGCGCGATACGCTTCAATTCGTCCGTCGCTTCAAGTTGTCTGTCGAAGTGAGATGTTTACCAGAATTTACAACATTGTAAACAAAAAATAACCCGCTTTGGATCTAGACAATAAAAGATAACAATTTTCCTGCGAATGACTGATCAACCAAACGAACAGTGCAGACTGTCAGCAATTTTTAGGGCTCATTGATTTAGCAATGACAATTAAGTCAGTGTCTTAAAAGAGATTGATGTGTGCTACCGGCCGAGCTTGAAAGTGGTAACAACCGTCACAGTCTTGTTAGTTTGAACTTTTACAACTGATGTAAAAAAAAAAAGAGGGAGAGAAAGCTTGTTCTACTGAAGTTTACTGAACTAAACTATAAAAGCCGAAAGTTCGACGTTTTTGCCCGAATTGAACACCCGATTATCAGTAAATAAGCCACAATGATAAAGTAGGGGAAGTGACGTGCTTACAACATCTTTGACCATCTTTATCTCACCTGTTAGGATTTCTGTTCTGGCCTTTTAATATCCAAACGTCACGACGCTACTTCAACTGAAGGCAATGTGCAATTGTACTTATTTGATTACTCTCAACTCCAAATATATGCCTATTTATGTCAGCATTGTTAGAGCACACCCATTTATTATCGATTGGTTTATCATGATCCAGTTATAGAGAGGGCTGAGACAAAAGAATTTTTAACTGCATTTAACACATCACAACTGATGCGTTACTGTACACGAAGGGATTCAGAACACTCTTGAGCGAAAAAATAGGCAAACTTGTTGGTGAGTTGTCATTGATTACACTTTTTTGACTGCTTGCCTGAAACATAGTTAATAAAAGGCGATGGTTATGAAGCTTGACAAACTTCTTTGTTATATGTTTTTGTTAGCGTTTTTGGCCTTGACCGTGCACAAACAACAATAGATTTTGAAATGTGCTGGAGCAGCTGACCAATAGAAACGTTCCTGTTAAGATATTCAACTGTGGTGTGAACATTAAAACAAAGGATTTTGCACGGTCGCGGCCCTTCCAACTTAAACTGCAGGACCATTGTTTTCATGGCAAAGTTTCATAACCAGTCCCTCAATTAACTATGCCTGAAACCATTACAAGTTTCTTCGAATTATTTATCAAAGGCCGAATTGCACGCAACAGTTATTCGTGTGTTGGACTTTTGTGGTCCAGTAATGATTATTGTTTCCGTTCGTACACCGTTTGGCTTTTTCCCTGTAACCTTCCTGACCTTTGCTGTATACTTACACAGGAGATCATGAAACGTACTGTTATCGTCAATCATAAACATGCTCGCTGAGAAAATCGTAATAAAATATTTATAGAACTCATTTTATACTGAACTGATTTTTGATCTCACCAGGTTATGATTTTTATGATACACTCACCACAGCATGTTGCAGTATTCAGCAATCTGATTGGTCAATTAATCAAGGTATATGACGTAAGATACCGTTCTACCCTATTTAGAAAGCTCTTGATACATTCTTGATAGATTTCGTGGGAAAATGGTTCAATAGCTTCAGGCAACAACTTGAGGTAACCAAGTAACTTGCGCCCTTTACAGAAGGCACGGAAACATTATACTTTTAGCAAACTTTGGCTAGCTAGATATTAGCCCGAAGAGGTCAAGGGATAAATCCCTCTTCCAGTCGGTCGGTATATTTGTGTTCAAAGACTGAGGGGTGAATTCTGGAACTGAACATTCAACGCGCCGTATTCCATTGCACTGTTTTCTTCTTGGAATCGATAAAAATTTATACACCATGCATATTAAGAAGCATATCCTTTATCTCACTCTTTAAACAAAACTGTTCAAAGAATAATAAATGATAACACAAGTTCAATTGAACTGTGATGGTCTTCGCTGGTCATCAGCGTCCAACAGTGTCAGAGGCGGGAAACTTTTGTATATCACTGAAATTGTCTTCCATATTGTGTGACAAGCTTCATTCGTTTCCGTCCAATTTGTCAGATACTAGCTACTGCGTTGGAAGAACAAAATACCGCACTTGCGTTTCCGAAGATTGATTTTTCTACGAAGATTATCTTATTAAGTTTCGAAACGTACTACTCAATGCCGCACACCCTCGGCAAATTTTTGCGGGGGCAGCTAGTGGCGTTTGCTAGACCCCAGTCAAGAAAGCCGAAAGATAGTTATTTTGTGCTCGAACCGTAACAACCAAATATTAGTAACACTACTGTACTGTGCGTACGGAAACACTTATAACTTACCTGCTTAAAGTTGTGTTCTCGCCTTTAACTTCTTATCCAAACATCAAGACGATAGATCAGTACAATTTTGAGGTCTGCTGGCTTGTTTGGTTAATTCGCCCAATATCTGTTTATATTTGGCATTAAATTTCAATCATATTTTCATTTGGTTCAGTTTTGTTTGTTCTTTTCGTTGAATAAAATTTCAGGAATTTGTATCCGCTGCTTCAACTAATTTAATTAGCAAAGATTAGGAAAAACTGAAGTCACGACATAGGATAACTCTTGTAGCCTCAAAATAGTAAAAAAAAAAAAAAAAAAAGTAGTCACGGAGCTGTTTGGATTGCACGGCCAAATCTCCTCTTAACATGGATTTTGACCAAGCCATCCTGTCTAGAAGGCTATTTTCTGCTGTGAATGTAACGACGAAGAGTGTTGGTCCACTGAACAGCAAACTGAATGTATTATAATCGTATCAATATATTCATTCGAGACAATCTCCTCAACATATTTCTTCGACCCACGCTAAACAGACAGTCAATGTATATAGTTTCGGCGTTCAGGTACTGACCGATCGGTCATGTTCCCCTAGTCTACAATAGTTAGGCTGGAATCCGGGTGGAACCACGGCCGCTTTATTTCCTAGGGGGGTTACCGTCAACGATAGTCTGGCTAAACGCTTTCAGGCCACTTGCACTCAACGTAGGGGGTAGGGTGGGTCAGAATTTGGTAAAGTTAATGCTACTTAATGAGACTTATTCATTAAGTGGAGTTACTGAGTTAAGATCTTAGGAGAATTCTCAGGGATTATGTAGCCGAGATGCTTTGTTTTCATTGAAATGAGAGCTACATTGAATAGCAGATGCTTTGTAAGTTAGTTGATACCTCTGGTTGTAAATTGTGGGGTTGGGGGGGGGGGGGGTGGGGGTGGGAAGACAAATATAGTACTAAATGTTTCTTTGGTTGAGTGAGTTGACGTGGGAGCAAGTTTTCTCTGATTTAAAATACAGGCTACATAAAGCCGGCTTGCAGATGACAGTTTGAAGACATGAATATGACGAGACTCTAATTGACTGTTGGATGGGAGTAGTTTCGGATGTCCTGGTAAGTTTTAATGTCTTAAACCGTCCAACCGGGGGAATTCTCCTGGACATTATGTTTAGAGTTATGAGCCCGGTTTTCATAAAATCATGCATATAAATAAATATATATGTTTTTAATGCAGCACATTTCGTGAGAGGTTATTCTTAAAGCGAAACCATTTCTAGACAAAGGAGTTTGAGTCGTTACTGTATAATGCAATTTGCTTTTCAATTTCGATCATGATTGAGTTCATAAGAAGTTGTATATACACCTGCAACTTAGGAAGATTATTCCCAAACTTGCAGGTGCATATGTAACGTCTAGCTATAAGGAGTACGTGATGAAAGAGGCAAATCTTTTCATTTATTAACTTGCCCTTTTTTAGAACTAAAGCCAGACAATTTTCTGTGTCCTATTAGGACCTAAGTACTTTAGTTCTTTAGATAGACATTTGTAACTCAGTATCTCTTTCCTCCTTTAAATCTAGCGTAAAACAATATACCTCAAGCAACTGCTAAATCTGTATCTCTATTTTTAACCTTGCTTTCTATTTTCTCAAATGTTTATTAATCGTTTCCCGTCTATTCGTTTTAACTGTAATTGTATCAACCGTCTCACAGTCTTCAAACACTATATGTAACAACTCTGTAATGAGGAAGTCTTATTCTATAAGCCCCATGGTTTCTCTTAAGGCCTCCTCACCACTTTGTCTGAATTATACACGCTTTTTATAATTTTATTTTGCTTTTTGTTTTTAACTTGTGTGGTGAAATAGACTAAGACATATTTTTTAAGTCTTTGAATTAGTTTTGAGAAATCTACTCGAAGATGCTCTTTTAGACGTTTTGTGTGTGTGTCGAAAATAGATGAACAAGGGTTTCCTTGTACAGAAAGTCATATTTAACGATTTTTCTGTGAAGAAATTTAAATTGGAACACTCTAAGCGTTGACTCTCTTTGTACATAGAAATGACAGACAGTACACATTTGTGCAATTTACTGTTATCTTAGCATACAAAAGTATATCTTTCTCTTCCAGCCACTTTCCCTGACTCTTTGATGGTATTGAAGCTTTTTTGTTTATTACCGTCAGCCCATGTTATTGGTTTACTTAAAAAAAAAAAATCCACGACACTTCCCCTTTAATCCGTACGTGTTGATTAGCCCTTGGGCATGAGGCAGACACCCGACACACTGACTGAGATTAAAAGCCGTCATACGTTACAAAGTGTTTTTGAGTCTTTATTAAAAACAAGCGAGAAAATATAATATGAGCTAGTGTACCTAATATACTAAGCTAAATGCTAAGTGAAACACTTGGGTAAAACTGAGAAAGTCTTTCAGCGGTATTCTGAGTCATCACCTTAACATGTGGTTTCCGAACGGTTTGTTAGTCTGCATGGTTAAGCCATTTTCTTTTAATTGCAGCGACAACTTTTAGGTTATTTTGAACGAGTGTGGCATACAGGCATTAATTATTTCAATTTGAAACAGTTCGAGTTTAAATTAAGTTCGATTTTAGTTCGAGTTGAGTTCGGCCGGTTAAGTTCGTGTTGACTTCGTGTATGTTTCGGCTTAACTTCGAGTTGAGTCTAGTTTATACGCTCAAGTTGAGCTCGAGAATCCGGTCTGGATTAAAGGCCGAGTTTCACGGTCAAGCGCATGCGCGAGCAGAGCGGCTCAAAAATAAATTGTACGGGTCGACACTAAATTCGATGCGAGCTTGTGGCGGAACAATCTGTTGAAATCGCGCCCGAGTTTGGATCATCCGCTCTTCGTTCTTCATTTTTTATAATCTTTTTTTTCCTGTTGTGAATATAAGTTCGATTTTTGTAAGGTTAAAAGTGTTTTAGCATCCGAAAACGACATTTTTGTCGATGGATCGGAAAGGAGACGTCACGGCCGACCGGCGACGGGATGTTCTGTGAACTCTCTGGAAGCACAGAAGTTAAAGCGGACAGATTGGAGTGGATGTAGAAATCCTGTGTGGTTAACAAGATACGTCCACCAAACGTGGAAAATTGGTAAAGACATAAGTCTGTTTAAAATAGACAACGATTTCGCGGCACATCTGCTTTCGCCGGAAATGGCAAAGGTCACCAACTGGCTTTGGATGAACTCGCGAGGATTTTCTAGATTTCAATCGTACTGTCTGTTCATATGGAAGTCAACTGTCAAAAACGGGGAAATCGACGGACAAACAGCATCAAACATCAGTATTTTGCTTCGGATGGAAAAAATTGTACAACACTGAGACGCGAAGCGAATAAATATGAGATCAAGTGTGCGAGTTAGTTGTTGTCGTCTATTAGCGGGCTCGAATAGCGGGCAGTAGAAAAAAAAATCCAAAAGATTTGCGGCAAACTACAAAATCTATTGTAAGGTATTCATTTATTTATAAAATTATGGTCATTGGGAATGGCAAACGCAGTTTTGATTTGCCACCATGGCAGAGTTTTCTCAAATGCATTCCAGCATCTCGGAAGGACGCTCAGTGTTGTTGTTACTAAACGGTCGCATCGCTTCTTGAAACTTGCGGATTTCTCGTTCTTCGCCTTCTCGCTAGTCTAATAAAATCAGGCTATCCAGGGTACACACTATAGTAAGTTTATCACTGAATACTGGATTTAAGAACGTAAGTTTGAGGGAGCTTCTCGGCTTTTCGAACCGCGCGTAATAAAAAAAGGTCGATGCCGCGAGATATCGACATTGTACTAAAATAAAACCGTATACTTTCGCAAAAGTTCATGCATTTCTTGAATATCATGGTTCATAAACGAAGCGGCGCTGCAAAAATCCCCATGTGTTTTACATGGACAGCCTTTTTGTTTCTTTCTGAAACGTGACCGAAACACTGGCCGGTCAGTTTGATTTTTATGCCAGCAAGTTATAAGACTTGCCCGCCGTATCCCGCCGGTGTTGTGTACTCGCTTCTGAATGGTCCAAAAACAATTGGCTTGACAGCGCTTACGTTATCGCTCGCACATGCGCCGAACCGTGAAACTCTCCCTTTAAGTTCAGTTCGGGTTCAGTTCGCAGAGTTCGAAGTAAACTGGATTTAACTTCTTCTAGAGTTGGGGGTAACCTGTTTAATTTTAAATTGAGTGTGAGTAACGGTCAAGTTCAGCGCGAGTTACGGTCCCATGAGTTGTCACTCCTTGACCCTATGCAAAAAGTCACCACTGACATTGAGTCATACCTAACCCTAACTACTTAGACCAACAATAGAAAATCAGTGCTTAGGCTTAATATACTTAATCAATCTACTAGTTTTCCTTTAATCATTTCAGTGCCCTCAATCTCAGGAAAAAGGTTTAGCGAGGTGGATTTCTCGTATCTCAGTTAAGCATAATGTCTGTTAGCTTCAAAATACAGTTGCATTCCTGGCTTCTCTTTACCACTCTTAGGTGCGACTCTCTTGGGAGGATTCAGGATATCGTTACAACCTTCGCTATCAGGTTCTTTAACACAGGAGACATACAGCTTGATGTGTTCCTGCAGGAAAGCTAGGGGTGAAGAACCCTGCGACAAAACCTGCAGAGGAAAAAATGTCAGGAAAAAGCACGTAAAACTTGTACTCAAGCAGACATGCTAAGGAACAACTCAAGTTGAAGGTAGCATGGTCCTCCAAAGCCGGAGACCATACGTACGAGCATTTTGGTGAGGGTGTGCTGCTCGGTTTTCCGAACCCTGACCCTATTTCAGTCCAAAATATATAATTCTTCGGTACCTTTTTTCAGAACTGACCTCTAAGATTCATACCCATTTTCAGACCGGGTTTCAAGAATCCATACCCATTTCTGTGAAATTCACACCCGTTTTGAGACTTTGAGGCCAAAGTGGTTAAAATCTATATCCTAGTTCAGACCAAAATGGCTAAAAAAAAAAACCATACCCTTTGGGGCCGCAGATGCCTGAATAGCTTTTTTAAGGGAGTACCCCCTCAGCGGGCTTCTGAAGGAGACAGGCCACGCCATAATTACAGTGAAAGCTGCCGAGCCATAAAACCAGACTGACAAGTTTATGCCAGTTATGAAACAGCTCGCAAACTTGATTGAACTGCATAGAGTGTAAATCATTACATTGCGTTCAGTGTGCAAAGCCTATTAAGTGTAACGTACTTGGTAGTGAAAGTCTTTGAGGTTGAATTTGTTAGCCAAGGCAGAAGTTGCATAGTTCCTGGCCTGTAGAATTCCTAGCCTGCCAACCATGTAAGCTGTAGACTGTCCTGGCCAACTCTGATAGCGAGATACCTGTAACGATAGACAAGACTGTGTTAAAATATCATAATCATGATCATGATCATCATCATCATCATCATCATCATCATCGTCATCATCATCATCATCATCATCATCATCATCATCATCATCATCATCTTCAATACCCCATACGGTCATAGTTGATATCGGACCTTAATACATACTCATCTCGGGCGACAATTTTAAACAACTGGGATAGTTTCTAAAGAAACTGTGGTGCTGCGTCTGTGGGGAAGTGAAAAGGAATCTTTGTTTTGCTTAACTGAATTGATAAGGCAAAACTGGCTACACAGGGATACAAAAGTTGACGTTTAGATGGCTAGCCTCTCGGGAAAATGAATTTCATACAGAGTAGTCTGAAGCCAGGGAAAATGGGTGAGTACCAGACCATTGCACTGTTACGAATAAAACATTACGTGAAAATTTGCAGGCCTAGTTTAAGGCATTGGTTTTATAATACTAAATACCTGTGAGGTTTTAAGACACAGCTTTGATGCATGTCAGGGAAAACGTTTACCTCTTTACGAGTGAAGTCAGAGTCATCCCAAGCTTTATCCACAAACAGTTTGATAGCTTCGTCTCTTTTCATCCCTTTGTAGTGCAATCCAGTATCTACAATCAACCTTACCGCTCGCCAGATCTGGAAACAACAGAAGCTATTTATTAAGCCGTGTTTGCACGAATACAAAGTCATGCAATACGATTTTTGTTGAACGAATTAACAACAATGCTCCGATCGACTAACGGGTACCCGTAGAGCCAACAAGAATTGTATTATGGCCTCGTGTGCTGGGTAAGGCCAGGTTGAAGCCACGCCCCTCCCACCCTACAGGGAAATAATACGAAATAATGGCATGCATTACTGGGCACCTTTGTGGTTTATTTGTTACACATGTTTACTTAGATTTATATAAGAGCGGTTTTTAACTGAGTGTCAGAATTTTATTCGCGTTTGTTTTGGTTTTGCTTTACTACGCTCTGTCATTGGTTTTTAAAAACTCGCGCTACTTCCTCAACCAATGAGAAGTAATACAAAACAAATAGTGATTTGCTCGCAAGCGTTTCTCCCGCGCTTGGCGTCGGTTACAGGAATTTACTTCGAGGTCTGGGCCCAGTTGTTCAAAGCCCGATTAAGCTAATCCTGGGTTAACGTGAACTTTGATTTGAGTTTAATAACTAATCAATAAAGACTCTTCAAAAGGATTTTTGTTCCTCAATTTTGACTTAGATTTTTCTTCACCACTAGCTTAAAACAAGCTTTTAAAACATTTTTAATGAGCGAGATGAAAACCTCGGTTAATTTTTCATCGGGGATTAGCGTTTATCGGCTTTAGAACAACCGGGCCCTGATTGGTTCAATTTTACGATACTCAGTTGAAACCGGTCTTATGTTTGCGTAAAATCACTGCTAGTCAAAGAACCACCACATACACGTCAAACTTATTGTCTCGTGGCCTGACCGGCTCCTCTTGAAATAACTTGGTCTTTGATTGTTCAGTGATGAATCAGAAAACCAAACTGCTGTCTTATCGTTTTACATGTGCGCTTACCTGCCATTTCAGCATGCCGTATTTTTTCATTGGTTTACCATTGTAAACATCTGTATCATCTGATATGAGCGGATTCTCAGCATAAAGAGCCCAACCTTCCAGAAATGCTGTGTAATACGTTTTGGAGGCTAACCAACCAATAACACCTCCACAGCTGTCCTTAAAGTGTTCTTTGTGTCCTTGAATCTAAATTGATAGGAAGTATTTGGAATCAAGTGGTACATTCTCAATCCATGTAGCTCAACAAAAGTAATTTTGGAGCTCGGCAAAGCATCCAATGGCCTTTTGTTGTATCAATTTCGGGCAATAAAGATATCATAATAGTATAATAATAATAATAATAATAATAATAATAATAATAATAATAATCAGTAAAATCTTTATTACAAAACGTCAATTAAAATCCTAGTTACAATCAACCTGCTGTTACAAAAAATCCAATTAATTCATCAAAACACTATTCATTCACAAATTCTAAAAAAATAGAAGTAACTTAACCTTACATAAAAGAAGATGAAATAGATATAATTAATAATGAAAGTTCAAAATTCTATAAAATAAAGAATTCCATTATGCAGAGATATTAAGATCATACAACCGAATTATACTAATGACGGCTAAACCAGTGTCCATAAAAAGCCCTAAGTATAAAAGCATGTAGACACGTATTTCAGATATCCGCACTAGCGACATTTATTTCAAAGTCATAATAATAATAATAATAATAATAATAATAATAATAATAATAATAATAATCGTCGTCGTCATCATCATCATCATTATCATAATAATCATAATAATGATAATGATGATGATGATGATGATGATGATGATGATGATGATGATGATTTAAGTGCGTCATAAGACGTTACATATATGTTGTGTACGTACTTCAAAGAGGTGTCGATTATATCGTAAGAAAGATGTACAAGAGATACATGCAAGTAGCAGAATCCTAAAACGATGGAACAGCTCAGCTCCCAAGTATATATAAACCTTTGGAACAGCGTTCACAACGGCCGACACTATAACTTAATTCACCTTTTACGAGGACATCTCGTTCGTTTCACTAAGCTTATATTTAAATGACAAACTAAAAAAATATATATGCACAATTTTGGGTGAAATGAAAAGAAAAATTAATCCGCCCTCTTCCGAAATCTATATGTGTATTCGCGTGGAAACCGCATGCAACGCGCCATTTTCCTATCATTGAAATTGGAAAAAGACGGGGGACGGGAGGCGGTGGAAGGCTAATCGTAATTTTTCATTGAAGTGTCCAAGATTGCAGTTGTGGTTGAAGACGAGTAAAATTAACTTCCGACGTAATAAGTAGCCGAAGACAAGGTATGTCCAAGGAATATTCCCTCTTATAAACACTGTACTGTCTCTTGTTTTCATGTTTCAACATAACTCTTCTTATTTACCTGAATTTGGTGCCCCGGACGAGCCTCGTGTGCATTGATGCTCCACTCGGAAAACTTTGGACCCAACTTGTTCAGGAAGAACGGAATGTTGTAATGCGCAGGCTTCAAACACATCGGATCACTTGAGTCATAACTCTGGATACCGCTGGACGGGTTCAGATCAGGCCGCAACGCAACTGGACAGTTTGGAGTTGAGTGCTTATCTCCAGCAAAATAGAACATATCAACTATTTTGGGGTACAACATGCTCATAACCTGAAAGAACAGTTAAAAACAAAATAAAAACGGTGTTGTTGGTCATAGATTTTTCTAGCTTGGGGATTCTAAGATTAAAATAAAAATTATGAGATAGTGAATCCGTCTTCAGTGACAAAGTGACATTCAAAAATCATTAATAATTCATAAGCCCATTGATCTATCAAATGTTCGATTATAAATACATCACGTGTAGTAACCGTGTATCGATAAACCTCCTCTTTATTAGTATGCGGTGTTTTATCAGCTGATAAAACACTCCTCATTAGTATGCGGTGTTTTTCTCGTATGCTAATTTCCAGCATTCACAAAAGCATAATTGTTATGAACTCTATTGACACACGCTTTTCCAGGAATGTTTTTGAAGCTGTTCGAAAAACTCGCAGCACGTGTTTTATCGGGTCTAAAACCACTCGGCGTTGCCTCGTGGTTTTAAACCCGATAAAACACTCTTGCTCGTTTTTTTTTTAAACATGACATTAAACCACGTTTTGCAATGAACTGCTCGACTTATCGTAGGCTTTTTAATCGATCACAAGTCTAATTATGCGCAAAGGATTACCAGGTAAAGCACCACACCATATGACTCACCACACAAAGCATCACACGCTTAGTTAAATATTAAAACCTTCCCTAATAACAGTTTATTTTCTGAGTTCGTATTTACCATTCTAGCCTCTTTGAACCAGCTTTGTATGGCTTCCCATCTCTTGGGGCAATATTTCTCGGCTCCTTCAATACTGCTGCATCGAATATGTGCCTGTTTATCTGATTCGTTGTCGGGGAATTTTTCAGCATTAAAGTAATTACTAGATGCATTTAATTTTGTTATGAAGTCTTGGATGGCGTCAGTTTCGTTTTTTTGTCCAGTAGCGCGTTTAGCTGCCTCGACAGCCTACGAAAAAAAAAAAAAAAAAAAGAGGAAGAATGTTTTTTTCCGATTCCCAAACACTGAGAGGTAGTTTGGAAAACAAGGAGCAGCCGATTTTCGTTTTAACCAACTTCGGGGTGTTGGAAATCGGATGATACATTCTTTCAAGTGTTTGACATAGCTTCTCAAACTGTTAATAATTCTTGGACAAACACGTGACCAGATCTTTTAATAATTAAGATCACATTAAAAAAATAAATAAATAAATAAATCAACATTGTTTAACGAGGGTGACACTTAAATATGCCCAGACCTCCTTCACGGAAGTCTTTTCGGGGTGGCCAGCACCATTTGCAAAGTTTTACATGGTTAGTCGAGAGCACAAAAGAACGAACAACAACAACAAAAAAAAACAAAAACAAAAACAAAACAAAGCAAAAAACGAAAAAAAACAACAATTACAAAAACAATAACAAAACAAAATTCAGCTGCAGGTTATCAGGGTCCATTGAAAATAGAACTTCTGAAAGGTGAAGGTCTACTTGTCGTTTCCTTTGTTTTCTCTTCATGCATAGAATGTTTACCGTCCCCTATACAATCAAACTGCCACCATCTTGGTTTGTAATGACAAAGGTAACCCGTAGTGGCCTCCTCGCTAGTTCTAGCGCTCACACCGAAAAACTGAAAAGGGACTGTAAAAAGTCTACTTTATGAATTATCTGAGAAATGGTTCTGATTACACCAACGTATTCGTCGAAAATTATGTTTAAATGAAAACGATGAAAAGTCTTCTGTGTTGTGTTAAAACCATCGCAAAATAACATCATTTAAACAACAACAAAAAATTTTTGAATCGCAAAAATTTCATCCTGTCTATAAAGCCGCAATGCTGACTCGCAAACAAAATGCCTGTAGAGGACTTTTTCCATTTCACCATTCCTGTCGTGTCAATACACAAGTTTCTAAGAAAATCTATACTGTACTGACCAGTGGATAAAGCTTATTCAGCTGCTCATATCCCAGATCGTAGACTTGATCGGGTGTCATCTCGTTGGTTGTGTAATATGGTAGTATCATAGCGTACGCTTCTTTACCATTCAGCATCTTGGTGGTATTTGGCAGCGTTTTGTCCGTGGGCCAAGAGGTGTTTTTGGTACCGTTGAACCACACATAATCTAGCGGTAGAGTGGCTAATCCGCTAGACACGTTACTTGGGACGCAATATAGATAGTGCTCGTACTCCAGGTACCTGGAAATAGGAACATTAAAGGCCCATTTTACGGCTGTGTACCTTATGACCTACGCTGTAAATTCAAAAGGTCTCTTTCAGCCGCAAAAGTGCCAATTTAGGCCTAGTGGCTGATTCAACCCCTTCTATATGGGGCCATTTTGATTCCAGTTTGGGGCAAAAAGACCCACAAAAAATCATTTCAGTCCACTCTGGACTTACTTAGTCCTTAGGCTATTTTGGCCCGAATTTAGGAGAGCCAAACCAGCCCTCAAAACTAATAGGAGTGTATTTTACTAACCGCATCGGCCCCACTTTTGTTTAAAACAGGTCCTCTGAATTTACAGTGTAGCCTTTGAGTGGAAGCGGACGAGCTAGTGTTGACTTTTTTTTATATACAAACCCTAGTGCTTTCATACCAAACTAATGCAAACTAGTTAGTTTGAGAATAGCATGATCTGCAAATAAAAAGCAGTGAGGTTTGTATCAAGACAAGGTCACTCGCAGCCTCGCTTCCACTCAAAGGTCAGGTTTTACAAGCATGCAACTGTAAAGCTCGTCATTGTGACAATGTGGTATAACGTAAGTGCATTTAATTTCTCTCAAATGACGCAGGGCTGATACCTCACAGAAGCCGAACAGCAGCCTTCCTCTATACCGAGCTGGAGTTGTCTCTAAAGAAAAGCACAGTTCAAACACTGCATATAACGTTGCAGGTACGTAACATAGTCTTTAAGCAGTCGAAGAACGCAATCATATAAATCATCCAACAGGTACAATAAGCTAGTAAGTAAAACCTCACGTTCATCAGAACACATTTCGCTAAGCACTACTGAGCGCAAGGTCGGCTGATGGTGGGTACCTGAATTATTCACAACAGCATTTATGATAGAATTATGTTTGTGAATTGGTAATTCCACGTGCTTTAACCAGCACGTGGCACCAACTCCGTGAGTATTTCAAGAATGACATCCAAACATCACTAACAGTGATTTCTCTTTATTTCGTAGCTTTGATCAGAAGAGTTGATGGACTTTTTCTAAAACTATTTTAAAAAATTTAGATTTTGGAGCGATTTAAAAACCGTATTTCGGGGTTAATAATTAACAATACATGGGCACCAAAACAGTCCTGCTTCGAGCCAGTTTCGTTCTCGAATACTGACAGACCACTGTTGTAAAATATTTGTTTAACAGCCCTACCAACAGTTGTAACATTCAGTTGTAATACAGTAGCACCAAAGTTGTACCACAGTCGTATAGCAGTCGCGTACAATCGTACAACACTCGTATAAGAGCCGTACCACAGTCGCATAACATTTGCGCAACAGTCGCACAATATAGTCGCAAACAGTTGTACAATTAACTGTCCTACCACAGTCGCACAATAGTTGCACAACACTCGTAGAGCAGTCGCACAACGGTCGAACAACTGTCCTACCACAGTCGCACAATAGTTGCACAACAGTCATAAAACAGTCGCATAACAGTTGCACAGTGGTTGCACAATAGTCGTAAAACAGTTGCACAACAGTCGCACAGCAGTTGTACAATAGTTGCACAACAGCCGTACAACAGTCGTAGACTAGTCGTACAACTGTCGTATGGCAGTCGTAGAATAGTCGTATGACAGTTGTAAAACGGACACATGACAGTCGTATAACAGTCGCACGAAATTGATAAGTCATACAGCAATCGAACAACAGTTGTAGAACCGTCGTACAACAGTCGCACAGAAGTCATATGATAGTCGTATAACAGTCGTACCATTGTCGTACCACAATCGTACAACCGGTTCGTAGAACAGAGGTACAACGGGTATCACAGTCGTACCAAAATCGTACAACACTCGTTCAATAGTCTTACAACATTCGTATCAGTCGTACAACAAGCGTATCACAGTCATATCACAATCGTACAACACTTGTTCAATAGTCGTACAACGTCAGTCACGGCATGTAGCCGTCGCACAACAGTCGCAGCGCAGCTGTTAAAGAAGCATTCCAAGGTCGCAAAACAATCGTGGAAAAACTAGATTGTGCATACTGGTCTCCCCATTGATCTGCTCTTTCCACGCGATTAAATGAGTCAGGTTTATTTGTCCATTTCCGTAGTTAATCTTCAATTTCAAAGCGTTGCTCGTTACGTAAAAGACTATTTATCAATTTATTTACCAATCAAGAATTACCTCAACAATTTGAGCATCGGCTTTCCCATATAGTCCACAAGATACTCATTTAAAGATTGCCTCACACCTTTACCACCGTGGTCATTTTTCCATGTGTTATTCATATCTTCCGTAATACTGGAAAAGTAATCGCCATCGAGGACATCTGAAACGTATTCCTCTTCCAAGACGCCTGAAAATAATGAATTACAATTTGTATGGCAAGAAGTTAAATTATTGTTACTCATATGGGATACAATTACCTACAATTCTTAGACGGAGTAAAGTAAGATATGATCATGCTGTGTTATCATACCATTTTTCAGGAAGAGTGAAGATATAGAAGACGAAAATGTCGGCCTTTAGCATTTGAACGCCCACCCGCCGCCATGTTTGCTTTTCTTGTTCCTAGTACTGGGGTTTCCGAGCAAAAGAGGTGTACCTAACCCTTAACTTCGTGCTAGCATCTTCCTATCTCTCAGCTAGGAAGAGCCTATCGCTAGAAGGATCCCAGCGCTAGGGCCAAGTACAACCTTTTGCATGTAAACTGAAAACAGAAAGCATATGGCGCTATTAAAGATGATCCACCTTGTAGGATCGTCCTAGTGTAAAGATCTTCCTCTCTCCATATAAACAGCTCCTAAGGTGGATTAAAAGGTCCATACGTCTATCAGTTTCTATCAGTTGAAACGTTGCCTGACATTAGATAGATCACCTTTGTCTGCAATTATTATCGTGTTTTTTTTGTTGTTTTTTTTTTTTTAATCTGCTCTAATCAAGGAAAACAGGCCACCGATATTTTTTTTTCCTTGTAATTCACTTAGCTGGGAAAGCTCAGTTTAAGCCAAAATGGTGAAAGTGGCGTTCATCTCGACGTGTTCGACCAGCTTCGTTGTTTTGACAAACTAAACACCACATTCTGAAGTTGTCCCACACCATGATTGTAAATCGAAAGAATAACTTCTAAGTAGCACTCGACAGTTTAAAAGGTGGAAATTGGATTTAACTGACGCGAAAAGGAAATTGGAAGGTCAACAGTTTAAGAGCGTTACTGGTGCGTGACGCTGCAGACTTTGTCGAACTGATAAAACGATGAAATAAGACCTTCAATCACCTGCCAAATAATTCTAGAATGACGAGAGGAACGAAATCAACTCAATTCTTGAAAGAAACAACTTGTGATCTGTTCTAGCGCATTTTGGAAACAAAAATGCGACAACTTGAAAAACATCAGCCTAATATTTTTCAAGTTTCAATCCAAACCAGCCTACTCTGTCTCTAGCCGGCCAGAGGCACTAATCGACAGTTTTATTGCACTGGGGTGATAATTTTTTAACAAACTTGACAATTATTTCGTTGTTTCTGCTGACAGTCAAACATTTTTGGGTTTTGAAATGACAGCAAATTTTCGTGATACTTCCCCTTTAGGCGCTACTGGTAACCGACCTAACAAAAAAAGTTAAGGTTTGATTGTCAATTTTTACTAAAAGTTTTCATCAACGAAAGCTCTGTGTTTGTCTTTTCGTTTTCCTGACGAAAACAACTTACTGACATTACGTAACCAGAACATAATTATCGCTGACGATAAGGTTTGTAATCTATGCTCGTAGCAATCACGAGAATTTCCGGTATCTGTCAGATTGCCATGCTGTTATCTCACGGTATCATTAACAGCTAATAAAATTGATTGATTAATAACTACTAAAAAGTCATCATTTTAAGCAATCAACGACCTCGAACTTCCAACAGGTAATCAGCCATTCAATTCAAAGTTAATGCTTACGTCGACCCAAGCATCCCGCGTAACGCTCTAAAAAGCGTCTTGTCTTGATTATTACTAGTTTATTTATGAAAACAAAACTTGTCAGAAGCCAACGATAGCACGCGAAAAGTAAACGAACAAATTTGCGCAAGAAATCGATTCATTGCTAACCGGGATTTGCTAAAGAAGCCGGCCGGAATGAAATCGGACCCAAACTGAACTGAGTTACACCTTGTAGCCTCCCACGCAGTCGTTTTTAGGGCACTCGTATTGGGAGGAGGTATAGCCTGCGAGCAAGCTCTCTTGTGGCCGCCCCCCACCCCCAAGAGAGCTTGCTCGCAGGCTAGAGGAGGAGGTAATACGAGTCCCCTAAAAACGATTGCGTGGGAGGCTAATATACACCCACCTACATTCAAAGCGTTTTCTGTTGATTCAATGTCATATCACGGAAGATGCTAATTTAGTTATAAAAACATAGCGTCTCTCAAGGCAACGATAGCACGCGAAAAGTAAACGAACAATGTTGCACCGGAAATTGATTCGTTGTCTTTTCACCTTCAATCTCTAAGAAATCGACAGGTTTTGTCTTTCGATTTCTGAACTATTCGAGCAACATTATTTTCCGCTTTACAAACCGTCAAAGCAACCGAGTTATTTTAGTTCAAATGTTTGTTTTTGCTGTTTGTTGATAGAGACATGGTGCGTCCGTGCTGTGAACCTAACCAAGGCTTTGCGCGTATTAATATAATAGTAATCGTCCTTCCAATGTAATATTTTATCACGTTAAGTATCCAAACGTTAGTATATAAGTTCCAATCGCGATTCACTAGCAACCAAGAAAAAGCGACCCTAAATTAAGACCAAATGAAAGAAACCATCAACAAAATGTTCACAAATTTGACAAGGAAAAAACTCTGTGAAAAGAAGATCTCCAAAAGAAAACACTCTGAACAAAGGGCGACCTTGTACACTAACGGTAAACAGTAATATGTTTTAACATATTGCTCAGCGCTGATTTGCTTTGTCACGCTTTAGGATTTTTCCACAGCGGATTAAAGACATCTAACCGTGTTTTACAGCATAACAAACAGCAACACCCGAAAGTAATCCTTAATGGATCAAAACTACAGCTGTAAAACGAATTTCATCCACAAATGTCCAACCAAAAAAGTTAGAGCAATATGTTTGACTCTTAAGTGACATATACGTGTGGGCATAAGCTCAAATCATGTCAAATCGAACTCTAGCCCACGGCACTAAGATATTATCAGGAGAAGAAAAATGTCAATCAGTGGGAAGTTTTCAAACCGGAAATTTCAGATTGTAAATTTACAAATCGATTAATGTCATAAAATATTTTAACTAACCTGTTTCGTTTTTTAAGTCGATGTTCAAGTACTTTCTTTTGAGCGCATTCCGTCCAGATTCGCAAGCGTCCTGGCTGTAAACCATTCCGTGCAATTTTCCCATCTTTACGTTCTCCATGTACCTCAAAATCCCTTGCTTGTAAGTTAACAACTTGGTCTTTAGCGTGTTCACGCATTGTAAGGTTTTAGGCTTTAGTTTTTTCAGCATGTCATGCAAATGCTTTCCAACGTTGCAGATTGGCTGTTTGCAGTAGAAGGTCGGCCCCATCATCCAGTCGCCTGCGTAATAGTTCATGTCAAACGGCTGTCCAAACACCGTCTTAAGGTAATGCTTTAGCTGCGATAGCGCTTTCCTTTCCCGTGGCTTTAACTTATCATAGTCCACTTTGGTTTCGTTCACCTTTTTAAAGAGGTCCCATGCGGCGTCCGTGACTTGTTTGATGTATTCTGGTGTCGGATTGTAAGCTGTGTACTTCTTCTCAATCTCATCTCGAGTCGCATCGGGATCATTTGGCAACTGGAAAGGATGATTATCGTAATAGCTCTTCTTGGTTTCCGAGAGAATTTCGTCTAGACCGATCCGTTTGGCTTCTTGGGAGTATTCACAGAAAGAAGAGGTCCGTTCGTCAGTGCCTCCACGATTGTCGTTTCCTTTGTCATCTTTTTCAGCTGCCAGAACTATTAGAACAACTCCCACCACTAAAACAGCTATGGAGATCACAGCTAGGGAAGTTAGCAACACTCGACCCTGGGACGACTTTTTTCCTGTAGATTCGATCATGGGGTGTTCATCCATGATCTCAATTTTCTTCGCAGTTGCAATTGATGTCGACATCATGTCTAAATCACATGGGATAGATTGAGTAACTGTGACTCTCTATGTACAAGTTTCAACACGCTGTCATCAATAGAGTGATGACTGCTTTATATGGTGATACTGCGTGACCTTTCGAATCGGGTTTTTTTGGAGGCAGCCAATCACCGACGAGATTTAATGGTCTCGGTACTTTGTTTGGCTTTTCAGTGTTTCAACCGTATATAAAGTGGCCACCCCCCCCCCGGGGGGTACTCCCCTATATGGGCTATACAGGGACGTGCCGCTGGGTAGGGTATGGTTTTGGCCTCTCTGCCCTCAACAGGGTATATAATTTCAAACGAGTCTGACCTGGACCAGTCCTAGACAGGGTATGGTTGGAAGACTGTCGTCGAGTATTTGGCAATCCGAAATCAGAGACGTTAGTCTGTATTTATTTTAGTGAACAATGCTTCACGTCAGTTGAGTTTCCACTTAAGGTTCACCGCTGTTATTGCGAAATTTTGGGATTTTTCGCCATCACTTCTAGGTAGTGCATTATTTTATCTGTTGTGATTGGTATTTGCGTTTCAATCACGGCGTGGAACATCACGTCCGGTAAGTGACAGTGGGCCTTTAAATGTTATTACTATTGCCAATAAACACTTGTGTAACACAAGACTTAGATGATGTCGTTTGTCCTAAATAGGGTCTTAAAATAGAGGGCGTTGTCCTACACAGGGTAGGTATTGAAGGTTATTTTCGTCCTAAACAGGGTCAGTGTTTTAAACCCCCAGCGGCACTCCTATACCCAAACATGGGTCAAGTGCCCCCCTCCCCCCCCCCCCCCCGGGCCTGTTTCAAACGTCGTGCTACTGCCGTGCCAAACTTTAATCAATTTGACGAGGCAGTGGCACGGCAATAGCACGACAGTGGTTGCAAACGTCGAATTTAACTCAGTCGCAACAAATTCTAAAATATGTAAAATATAGAAAACGACAAAATTAACCCAAAATACATTAAAATAATATATGAATTTAGTTCGGCACGACAATAGCACGCCTTTTGAAACCAAGTCGCGCTCCTGCCGTGCTACTACCGTGCTAAATAGTCACCCGCCGAACGTTCATGTCGAATTAAATTCTTGAATTTAGTTCGGCACGGCAGAAGCGCGACGTTTGAAAAAGGCCTATGCGCTGTAGCTAGTTGATTGAATACTGAATTCTAAAATTAATCAAGATTTAGCGTAAGTCGATGTTTGATTGGAATTCATTGTCGTCACCAGTCAGAAACAAAGGAGCTACAAGAAAAACATGCGCATCTTCCTATCCCGGGTTCACTTGTGCCCGTCATGGCGCGGAAGTTGTAAGACTCTCCAAAAGGGAAGGGATCATTAGACTCACAAAAGCAAGTAAATAAGGAAACGCGAAAGCAGTACTTGCGTACTATTTAGGTGCACTACAGTGCACAGACGGAAATTTTTCAGGAAAAGGAGTCGAAGCTATATTGTCGTAAACAACCGCGTTTTGAATGACTCGCAAGCTATCATGCACTGCGCCGGCATGCTTATCATGTAGCTACGCAGTGACTAGGACTGTGGGGAGATAGAATTTGGCCTTTTAACGATAGTTCTCAAAATAGCGGGCATGTTTTGGCAATTCTTGCTGACCTTGGCTTTGACCACCGTGAAAATTCTAGTTCTTTGTTTGTTGTCTTTAAAGTATCGTTCCTTCCAAGTTTTGCATTGGATACCTGTTATTTGAATGTGGTTTTATTACGCGGGATGCCCTGAGGGGGCATACCGTGTCTAAAAACGGGACGATTTCTTTTTCTTCGTCGTAGCTTCAAATCGGTACATTAATTACGCGGGATGCCCTGAGGGGGCATACCGTGTCTAAAAACGGGACGATTTCTTTTTCTTCGTCGTAGCTTCAAATCGGTACATTAATTTATTCATTAAACTCACCCCTCTCCTACTCGGGGTGTATTGTTCTGATTGTCTTCAACAGAAGCAGGCCAATCAAAATCCATATCTGTCGCGTATATTGCGAGGGAGGGGACCCACTCAACCCTACTCGTGTGACGTCAAAGCATCATTTGATTTATGCATTAATCTTGGATTAAATTGGTTGCGCCATATTGTTAACATGTTGTGGACTCAAGTGTGCCGTTTTCAAACGGAAAATAAACAATTTTGAAATGGTAAATTGAAAGAATAACTTCTAAGAAGCACTCGACCTTTAAAACGGTAGAAATTGGAAAATTCCTTGCGAAGGAATCGTGCTTTGTTTGACAGTTCTAGAACACGATGGGACTTGAGAAGAGGTCATTGATACGCTTACGTTATCGTAATGGAATCTCCGAAATTTCCGGTAGCGTACCACAGGGGGAACAACATAAACGCGATCATCGTGACTCAAACTCAGGTGACTCAGGATAGTTTTATCAATCTGCGAAGCAATCATTTTGAAGCGGTAAATCGAAAGAATAACTTCTGCGAAGCACTCGACATTTAAAACGGTGGAAATTGGATAGTTCCTGGCGAAGGAATCGTGCTTTGTTTGACAGTTTTAGAACCACGATGGGAGACTGACACCTCCTCCCCCAGGAAATAATGGGGTATTTTGCCACACTGTCCATTCCGGTGGTCGAACATTAGACTTTTACCCAATTACCCCGGGGAATTTGATCATCTCTTTGTTTTTCACCTTACAGAATCTTCCCCCCCCTTTAATGACCTATTCATTGGCAAATACAGTAAGTTTCTTATTGAATACGTCTATGTACAACAAAAATGGGACGCTACAGCAGCAGACTGGCCATTTTTGCAATACTACGGTGTGTTGGAATGTTTCGTGAGGTACATTGTTTTGCAAGTCAACAATCTGTCATGTCACTCATCGTCGCTCGCGTGATAATCAACATTTCCATTTTTTAAAAAAAAAAATAAACGCATAAAATATTGCTCGTGTCCCGACTGTATTAAGTTCTCTTCTTCAAACGTCTGATTTAAACATCCTTGACGCTTGAGTAACATTTTCACAACAACTTGGAAGTAGTGGTAGGAAAAATATGCGTGTCATTGCGCATTTTTGACCTTACGATTATTTTTGTGAAAATAGACGCATACGTCAGAGAATAAACATCCTTAGGGGAACAAATTACTTTCATTTTCGATTGTCGCCTGACGTCTCACAAACAGATAACCTTCAGACTAACTAATTCCTTTGTTTTCTGCGGTCATTTATTCCTCACGAAAGCTACCAACAGTAAGTATATGACGTTCGCCTCTAGTTTCGTTAGCTGTCATTTCATACAATAACAAAATATGAAAATTTCGTCAAACAGACCGGTAGGTGGGGTATCTAAAGAAAACGTCGGCGGGTGAAACAACATAATGCTATTTTTGTGACTCATACTATTGCATGCACACATGGAAAACGCTGATAGGATTTCATGAATTGGGAATGGATGATATTCGTTATTTTTAGCCTAAGCGATGCTTTTTTCTTTCAGCTCAGATTGCTTCACGAGAATTTCCGGTATCTCTGAAATTGCTGTGATCTTACAATTACGATATCATTAGCAACTTTTGAAATTGATTGAAAAAGTCATAATTTTACTCAAGAAACGATCCCTTAACAAGCTTAGTCAATATGAAATGCCATCTAATCTTTGCAAGCTTATGTGCACTCTGGAGGGATGATGTACGGTGTTTGGAGCGAAAAATCAATTATGTTATTGCCATGGTATGAAAACAATCTCGGTGTAAGGTTACGTTATGATGGTGCAAACAATCTGGGTACAATGTTACTTTGTGATGGTGCAATCAATCTGGGTACAAGGTTACGTTGAACTTGCGCAATCTACGTTGATAAATACGGCGAATAGCAAGTTAAGCGTTAGTTAGATGGTAACAATTGCAGTTAGCGATTGGCGTTGAGTTCGAAACGTGTTCATTAGTCGTATTTAGCGATCCTTTTCGAGGAGGACATCAATTACTGCTTGAGGTAACTGCTTTAACGTAGACTCTGTTTGGTTGATATAGCTTGTAATAGCGGTATTCTGTACGAAATGACAAATAGGCGAAAAGTGTACAGCAGATCTCGGTTTATTCAGACTTAACGTTCACTCGTGTGATTCACGGCAAGGTTGGGGTTTGTAATTTATCTCAACTGACATTAATTGAAAGAGCGTCGATTTTTTTTAGACACTTCTGAGTTAAGACTGCGTTTAAGACTTCACCACTGATTTTTGGCTGACAAAGTTTCAACACCCTTCATCGTTTTGGACCATTTTATTCTCTGCGGTTTAAATTTGCTAGTGAAGCAATTTCCATTATTTAAACTCTTCGTATAATCAATTTGTAACTGGCGTTGGGTTCGAAAAGTATTCAGCAGTCGTATTGAGAAAGAAACTTTTCAAGAAGAACGTCAATTGCTGAAGCTGTTTCGTTGATGTATTAAATAATTACAAGCTTGTGGATAAATACTAGCTTGTAATAAATTAATAACGATGTCTCAGTCTACGAAATCACAAATGTGCGAAAAATCATATTCCTATAGGTTAATTTAGGTTTAACGTTTACGTCTGTGATTCGCAACAACTGAGGTTGTGGTTTGTAATTTATCTTAAAAGGCGACGATTAAGGAAGCTGTTATTCTTATACTTTTGTGTTAAGACTGCATTTGGTAGCATACCAAAGACTCAATTGTTCTTTCGGATGAAAGGAAGCTTCAAAAACGTTTATCATTTTTATTTTCGCGCTATATACGACTTAGACCCTGTTCACCGGAGCATTTGATTATCTCTTTGTTTTTCACCTTACAGCACTTTTCCCTCCTTTAATTGCTTATTCATTGGCAAATACAGTAAGTTCCTTATTAAATACATCTATGTATATACAACAAAAATGGGACGCTACAGCAGCAGAATGGCCATCTTTGCAATACTACGGTGTGTTGGAATGTTTCCTGAGGTATTACAAATATTTGTCATGTCACTCATCGTCGTTCGCGTGATTATCAACATTGCCATTTTCTAAAAAAAAAAATAAACAAGCTAACGTCATCACTCCCCTGGTCATCATGCAACGCGTTTTTCAAGCTTTAATACGATGGGCCTTGTCAGTTTATCCATAAACGCATCAAATATTGCTCGTGTCCCGACTGTATTAAGTTCTGTTCTTCAAACTTCTGATTTAAACAGCCTTGAGGCTCGAGTAACATTTTCACAACAAGTAGCGGTAGGAATAATGTGCGGGTCATTGCGCATTTTTGACCTCATGATTATTGTTTCGCGCTCGGCTATTTCGCGCGACGTCTCGACTATTCAGAAGGGGACTACTTGTAGTCTATTATTTTTGTGAAAATAGACGCATACGTCAGAGAATAAACATTCTTAGGGGAACAAATTACTTTCATTTTCGATTGTCACCTGACGTCTCACAAACAGATACTTCAGACTAACTAATTCCTTTGTTTTCTGCGGTCATTTGTTCCTCAAGAAAGCTACCAACAGTAAGTATATGACGTTCGCCTCTAGTTGCGTTAGCTGTGATTTCATACAATAACAAAAGATGAAAATTTCGTCAAACAGACCGGTTTATTTGACGAAAACGTCGGTGGGTGAAACAACATAACGCTATCTTTATGACTCAAACTATTGCATGCACACATGGACAACGCCGATAGGATTTAATGAATTTGGATGATATACGTTATCTTTAGCCTGAGTGCCATGCTTTTTTCTTTCAGCTCAGATTGCTTCACGAGAATTTCCGTCCGGTATCTATGAAATTGCTGTGATCTTACAATTACGATATCATTAGCAACTTTTGAAATTGGTTGAAAATTAACCTTTAAAAAGTCATAATTTTACTCAATAAACGATCCCTAGCAAGCTTAGTCAATATGAAATGCGATCTAATCTTTGCAAGCTTATGTGCACTCTGAAGGGATGATGTACGGTGTTTGGAGCGAAAAATCAATTATGTTATTGCCATGCTATGAAAACAAACTCGGTGCAAGGTTACGTTGTAATGGTGCAAACAATCTGGGTACAATGTTACTTTGTGATTGTACATGTGCTATCAATCTGGGTACAAGGTTACGCTGAAATGGTGCAATCAATCTGGGTACAAAGTTACGTTGAAATAATGCAATCTACGTTGATAAATCCGGCGAATAGCAAGTTAAGCGTTTTGTTAGATGGTAACAATTGCAGTTAGCGATTGGCGTTGAGTTCGAAACGTTTTCATTAGTCGTATTTAGAGATCTTTTACAAGGAGGATATCGATATTAATTACTGCTTGAGGTAACTGCTTTTACGCAGACTCTGTTTGGTTGATATAGCGGTATTCTGTACGAAATGATAAATAGGCGAAAAGTGTGCTGCAGATCTCGGTTTATATATTCATAGTTTACGTTCACTCGTGTGTTTCACGGCAAGGTTGTGGTTTGTAATAATCTCAACTGGCATTAATTGAAAAAGCATCAATTTTTTTATTTACTTCTGATTTGATGGTTTGTAATTTATCTTTAAAGGCGACGATTGAAGAAGCTGTCATTCTTATACTTTTGTGTTAAGACTGCATTTGGTAGCATACCAAAGACTCAATTGTTGTTTCGGGTGAAAGGAAGTTCCAACAACGTTCATCATTTTTCTTTTCACGCTGTACGCGATTTGGAACCCTGTTCACAGGCAAGAGAGGATGAGCTACTTCTTCCTGTCTTGTCACAGGCTAATGTAATATATGAAACAAGAACCCGTTTAGTTAAATCTGCTCTATTGCAGCGTCTGTTAACTAATACTCAACCTCTGTATTTGAATTTCATGACTTTACCCTCATGTGCAGCCGCTCTAATTATAACAATGCCCTACACATGGAAATGTGACTGCCTGCGTGATGCAACGTTTTCTATTATGTCGTAACGGGGAACTCATCTACCGTAACATCACTAGAAATCCCTATATGCTTTTTAAGGAAAAACAAGAGAGGCTGATGGGCAAAACTATTACGTCATGTTCTGTATTTTTAATTACATCGCGTGGTACGGAAAGTTACCTCGTGTATTTACGCCTTATGTGAAGTACATGTAATTGAGAAATCTTCGGTAGAGTTTCTTCTCGGCATATCGAACAAAGGATAATAACAGCGAAGTTTTACTCTTTTTTGAAATAATCATTGTCCCATTGATAATAAATACAACTGATACCTCTTTTTTAAACTGACAACCTTCAAGGCTCATGTTTCCTCATTGGAGTCGATTTTTTTGCGCGTACTTGCGTGTTTCCTCTTTACATACTGGCGCCTTTAAACCAAATAAGTTAAAACAGTGTTTGCAGGACGTCAAATCCCTGCAGGAAAAAGAAAGAAAAACGCTCTATAATCTCTCGACCTCACAGGGTGGAGGCCGTTAGGCGATAAATTGGTCCCTCTTATTGATTACTGGCGCCTTTCTCTAGTAATCCCCCTTTGATGAGGCCTGAAATTAAATAACCCCCTCTCCAGAGGCTTAGTAGAGTTTTTAAGTGAAACTGTTAAATAATCTCAATGGCACTGGTAGAAATGTTTTTCGCAATGCTTAAATTGTACGTTTGGACAAGTCGGCGAAGTAGCCGGAGGTCAGGTCTCTGGCGTATCGGTAATTACCTTATCATAAGCAACTTCCAGTATGATGTCACGTAAGATAATGAAAGGTCAGCAAGACAATGGTTGAGGTCACACTGGAGAAAGTTAACCATGGTAAACTCAAGTTTACCATGGTTAACGGCACCGCAAGTGTGACCCCCAATTTTCAGTTTACAATGGTAAACCTAACTCTGGTAAGTTGCCCTGACAACAGCGGCAAGAACAAAGTTGACTTGACCCCAGATAAGAATCTAGTTACCCAAAAAAATAGGTGGGTACATCTCTTGTCTATCTAAACCATGCTTATTTTGTTGACAGTTTGTCATCTTTTTGGACAAACGCAGTAATTACAATACATTTGTGGATTCATATTTTATAAACATGAAATTTATTTTCCCGCTCATTCGCGCGTGTGTTTGAGTTCCTTTCAACGAGCTGGCAAATGAAGTCGAATGTTTCCCCTGTTACCCTGAAATGGTCTTTCCAAAGGGCTCGAAGGAGCCGGTTATTATACATTTCCTCAAACCATCCCTGTGGTCGAGGGTAAACCCAGGCTTGCCTGCGCGCTCTTCTTTGTCTTTGCCGTCGACGGTTAATTAACGAAACCGCTGCACTTTCTTTGGTCCCAAGATCTAAATGGTTGTATGTGAGAAGGAAGTGAATTCTACGTGCTCGTCTAAGCAGCAGAATTAAAAGCAAAATGGGAACAATTGAAAATGCAACTCTCTCTTGTTGATCCATAATTTTATTACGCGCTAAGTCACAGTTCAGTAACTTACCGCCGATATGAACTCACGCGACATGTCAACATTTAGTGTACTCGTCACGTATAAGTTTACTGATCATGCGAAAAAGTGTACATGGAAAGCGTCAAATCTATTTTTTATGACTTTGACAGGTTTACTACGGTAACTAGGTGGTTGCGCAATTTACCTTGGTAAAGCAATTTTTACCATGGTAAAGCCTCTAGTGTGACCTCAGCCAATGACTTGCTCATATACTGTATTTTGTTTTATTTTAGTAATATAATTCTGATTAGTTTTCAGCAGTTATTTTTTCTTTCAATTTTAACAGATTGTCTTTTTTTTGGTTTTGTTTTGCAGGTGTAAGTCGTTAAGGTTGAATTTCTTCCTGAGAGTGAAACCAACTGATTGTTAGCAAAGAAGGCCTACAAAACGTAGCACCTACATAGTGGTGGACTGTTTGTTACAAGAGCATCCAGTGGCAGAAAACGTAGCGACCACAAAGCGTAGGAGTCAACTGGTTGTCATAACAGAACCCCCAGCGCAGCAGTCAGCTGATTGTCAAAACAGAAAACCCAACAACCCATCGTAGCAGCCGCTCGGTTGTTACAACACCCATCGTAGCAGCCACTTGGTTGTTACAACAGAACACCCATCGTAGCAACTACTCGGTTGCTACACCCATCGTAGCAGCCACCTGGTTGTTACAACAATAAGTAGCAGCCACTTGGTTGTTACAACTGTAACACATTGAACAAGAAATTAACAGAAATTAACAGATATTCAAAGCTATACAAACCTTGCAAACCTTGCAAAACCTGAAAGAGTGTGACATAAAACATAGAGTGCGATATTGAAACAAAAGAGACAGTGAATTACACAATAAAGGACTGTGAAGAAGAGTGGGACAAAAATAGTAAGAGTATTTAACAATGCTTGACATGAATAAAAAAGTGAAATACGGTACTTGTAGGTCACTATTTGCATTGTTTATTAATAATATTAAAAGGGATACTAAAAGAAGACGACATCATTATCGAGAACCCAGTAGAATCCCATTAAGAGCTCTAAAGAAGGGTTTAAAAAGGAGAAACAGAATATTTCTTAGAAAGTATGTTTTAAAAACTGTCCCAAAATCGTCTTTTCTTTATCAAATTATCAAAGTAGCTTCATTACGAAAAACAGTACTTTGTAACAGCAGGAAAGCTATGGAAAACTGCACAAGCAAATATCTTGCATCGAAAAAAGAAAGGACTTATAAAAATGTTAATCATGAAATGACACATGTCAGTATAAAGGAATCTGGCGATATAGAGACCAATCCTTATCCTCGTGTCATTGCTTTACGTGGACTCTTCGATCCTTGCGTTATTTCAAACAAAGAAGCACATATTATAAATGGGAATATATTCATCAGTAAAGCAACAAATTCCAAGACCTCTTCCATCAGTGAACTGTCACAACAGGGAACAAATGCTAGAAGACATTTCATAAATTATTGCCTTACTCATTCAGGCAAGTTTTCATGTGCAGTAGATTGTTTTCTTGAACTTAGCGTTGCTATTTTTAAAGATTCTCTGAGAGATATCGAACGTAATGAGTTTTTTCAAACTTTATTTGACGCATGTCTACAGTTAGAAAACCATGATGTACAAACAGAAATGGCAGTAGTTCGAGAACCTGTTTGGGTTTACTTAAGACAACATTGCAACTCATTTACCGCAATGTCTGCCGATGCTGTATTTAGTGACATATTTAGGTTGGATACAGTTGGTATGATGACGGAGGAATTAAAATCCCTTTTTCTTATACAACAAAGTAATCAGTCAGTTTGTTCATCGTGTAACAATGCAATTATAAAAAACACAGCTATATTTGTACTTTACATAAATTCTCCGAACTTGCTTCACAATGGCTTAGAGAATTATGTTTCTGAGGCTATATTACCAAATAGCAGTGCACTCTACTGTGATTTGTGTCAAGAGCATTCTGGGGATCTTTCAATGCTACAACATTTTGTTATACTTCCACGATTTTTAACTATGGAACTGTCATCCAATTATATTAATCAAATATTTTTTCCTTTGACTATGGATGTACTTGGTCAAAATTATGTACTTAAAGGCATGGTTCGATGTCTAAGTTCTCATTTTACAGTTGCTATAAAAGATGATGCTCGTTGGATATATGTAGATGATATGTGTGTTTCAGTTAGAATTTACACTTCTTTTCAGCACCTCTTGAGTAGCCATTCTAACGGTTGGTTTTTTGCTATATATGAAAAGTCTTTAATAAGGGATAATAATGGTAAACAAAAAAATGCAGTGGCGTGCAAAACTGTGCAGCAAAGTTGTAATAACGTTTTTGTTGGCACTTTACCGAAAGATGTACCTATTATTAAAACTACAAATAATGAAACTATAACGAAGAGTTCTGCCATAGCTCTGTATGCAATTTGTTTTTCTGTTATTAAACCTTGTAGTTATTGGAAGTCTGATACATTAGATGCTCTTGTTGAATATGGAAGTGCTTTCTTTACTGAGACTATTAAAAATCAGACAAGTTCCAGTGAACTACCACAGAATGTTAATATATACGGTGCCAATATTAATGTAAAGGTTGTTACGAGTAATAAAGGAATTCTTGTGTGTAATTCATTTTTTAGTAAATTAGCCCTTGAGAGGTTGATGTTGCAAAATGGAACTAAGAGTTCAGGATTTTTACTTCAGTTTCCCAGCCTATGTTTAAGTTGCGTTTTTCACAAAACCAGCAAAAATGTAACATTTTACTTAATTTCTTTGAATAAAATTCAAGGACTTGGTGTACACAGAATAAGTGATAAAAATTACTTAGTAGAAAGGGTCTGTCAAAGTGTGACAAATACTGCAAAGTCTAATGAAATACAGTATTTCTTTCAGAGTGTATTGTGCACTTGTGAGTTAAATAAAGGTGAAAAACAAAAGATTATGAAATGCCACAAATCTGCTAAGTGCAAAAAAGAAATTGCAATTAAAAGGAGAAAGTCTTATTCTCAATTTGAACCTGCAAGGAAAAAAATCTGCTTAGATAAGCGCCGTGAGTGTTACAATAATGAAAAGCAAAAAGTTCTGATTGCACGCACTGAAAAATATAAATCTATGGATCCCAATGAAAAACAAAATATGCTCACTCACCGTGCAGAGAAATATAAATCTATGGATGCTCATGAGAAAGAACAACTCTTAGCTAAAACAAGAGAAACTTATCACAACATGAAAAGCGAAGAAAAAGAAAAATGGCTTGAAAAGATCAGGAGAGTGGCTAGGAATACAGAGGAAAGAAAAGCTATCTCAGACAATGACTTGGACTTCTGTATTGCATCTTTCCAAAAAGCAGTAAGAGAAGGGCCTTATTACATATGTTCTGTGTGTAATAGAACTCTTTATAGGAAAACAGTAATAGAATTAAAGAAAATTAAATATGTCAAACAGCATCTTTTCACAGGAAAAATGTCTTTTGATAAGAAAGAATATATCTGTAAAACATGTCACTCTAAATTGTTAAAAGAACAAGTTCCCTGTCAAGCTGTTTATAACAAATTAATGGTTGATGAAACCCCCCCAGAACTAGAATGTCTAGAAAAACTTGAGCAGATTCTTATATCTCAACGCATTGTCTTTGAAAAAATAGTAATTATGCCCAAAGGTCAACAAAGGAAAATTAAAGGAGCCATCTGTAATGTGCCTGTAGAATGTGATCATACCTGTAATGTCTTGCCTAGACCTCCTGAAAGCTCAGGAGTAATTATGTTAAAACTTAAAAGAAAGCTTGATTTTAGAGGCCATATTTATTTTCAAGCTGTACGACCTGCAGTTATACTCAATGCGCTAAATTGGCTCAGAATAAACAATCCTTTATATAGTTGTATAACAGTTAATATTGAAAACATTGACATAAATCTGAGAGAAATGCAGTTACGAGCTGATTCAGACAGTGCCGATGGTGAAGAGTCTCCAATTATTCAGGTATCTTGTGAACAGACAGCAACAAATGATCAAAGTGAGGAGGAAAGAAATGATCCTTTGAATGAATTTAGAGCAGCAACTTCTGAAACGTGTTTACAGTCAGTGCTACCAGATTATCCTGTAAATGTGGACAAAAATACCAGATTAAAGTCTCATGGAAATGAAATTTTTAATATTGCACCAGGTGAAAATAAACATCCAGTTTCATTCATGACTGATAAAAATTGTGAAGAATTAGCATTTCCAGTATTATTTCCAAAGGGCAGATTTGGCTATACTGTAGAGAGAGCGGTCAATCTGTCACCTACAAAATACTTCAATGCCCGTCTTTTACATTATAGTGGTAAGTTTGCAATGAATCCTGAATATTTGTTTTTTGCGCAGTTCATCATAGAACAAAAAAAAGTTTCAGATAGTATTGCTATTGCTCTGACAAAAGTTCATGGACAGTCTCTGACTGCATCTCATTTAAGATCTAATGTGCAAAATTTTCAAAATCTTATATTTCAAGACCAGGCTTACTTGTTTTTAAGGCAAATTCCAGGTACACCACCATACTGGCAAAAATTTATGTTTGAAGTTATAGCGATGGTAAAACAACTTGGAATTCCAACATGGTTCATGACATTGTCTTGTGCTGACCTTCGATGGCCTGAGTTGTTTCAAATTATTGGGAAAATACAAGGACTTAATTTAACTGATGAAGAAATTGAAGGATTGTCTTACAATGAGAGGTGCTCTATGCTTAATTCTAATCCTGTTGTTGTTGCTAAGCATTTTCAGTATAGAGTAGAGACATTTTTTACTGAAGTGTTATTGAGCAAAGCAAATCCTATTGGTAAAATAGTTTATTATGCTTTACGTATTGAATTTCAAATGAGAGGATCACCTCATTTACATGCACTAATATGGACAAGTGATTGCCCAAAGTTAACAAATGAAACAAAAGAAGATTACATAAAATATATAGACAATCATGTTCAAGCATACTTGCCAGATAAACAAAAAGATTCTCAATTATTTACCTTAGTTCAGACTTATCAGAAGCACAATCACTCAAAGAGTTGTAGAAAATATACTAATGTTCCATGCAGATTTAATTTTGGACAATTTTTCACAAAGAGAACAGTAGTAGCAGAACCACTTTCTGAAAAGTTAGATGAAGAGTTGAAAAGAGACATTTTAACAAGAAGAAATGAAATTCTTTGCTTAGTAAAAGAAGAAATAAATAAAATCTTGAACCCAAATAAACCACAGTATAATCCTAAGACAACGGAAGAAAAACTGTTGAGTTCATTAGGTGTTACAGAAGAACAATATTACTGGGCCTTGTCTATATCTGGTGATTCTGATTTTGATCTGCATCTTAAACGACCGCTTGATAGCTGTTTTATCAATAATTATTTTGTTGCTGGAATAAAAGGTTTTAGGGCTAATGTTGACTTACAACCTGTTTTTAACCATTACAAATGTATAACTTATGTTTGCTCATACTTCACAAAGGATGAAACAGAATGTTCACAGGCTATTGCCAATGCAGCAAAAGAAGCAAAGACTTCAAATTTAGCCATTAAAGACAGTTTGAGAAAAATAGGAGCGGCTTTTCTTTCTACTAGAGAAGTGAGTTCACAAGAATGTGTATATAGATGTATGCCTGAACTTTGGTTGAGAAAAGTTTTCCCTAAAACAGTTTTTGTGAGTACAGATTTACCTGACAATAGAATTCGAGTTGCAAAGAGCAAAATAGAACTTGATGAGTTACATGAAGATAGTACAGATATTTACAAATCCAATATAATAGAACGCTATAGCATCAGACCTAACAAAAATCCAATTATTGATAACTTATGTCTAGCTGAATTTGCCGCATATTATTACAAAGAATACAAAAATGATTGTGTAACAAGCGATGCACAACCTGAAATTCTTACAGATGATGTTATAGAATCACATGTTCAATTTAATACAAATGCAGATGTCATTAACTATTTACCATCCAAAATAAGATTAATAAACACAAACGAAGTTATGAAATGTAGAAAAACTAAGGCTGTATTACGGTATCATAGACCCAACAAAGTAAAAGAACCCGAAAAGTACTTTCACCACTTACTTATGCTGTACTATCCATGGCGTAATGAAGATAGTCTTATTGGCAATGAACAAACATACGCATCAAGATTTTATGAGCCGAAAGTGCAAGCTATTGTTGAACAAAAAAGAACAATATTTGAACCTGAAGCAGATGCTATAACAGAAGCATTAGAAGCCCTAAGAAATAGTGAAGTTAATAATTTTAGCCATTCCTTTGATTCTTTCAATGATCAAGAAAATGAAGACTTGCAATTAGATATGCAAAGTAATGTTGAAATTGATGACGAATCATTTAATGAACAAATTATTTCACATCTTTCTTCCAATTCTAATAGTGATAAAGTGTCTACAAATGCAACAATTACAAGTTATGTTCAACCAAGGGAAATTTCTGATGATCTATTACGTGAACATATAAGGTCGTTAAACGAGAAACAGCGTATTGCGTATGATAGTGTGCTACGCTGGTGTAGAAACAAAGTTAAAAATCTTCGTTCTTTAAAACCTTACGACATTAACCCAATATATCTTTTTATGACTGGAGGTGCTGGCTCAGGGAAAAGTCATGTAATAAATACAATATATCAGACAGCAATTAAAACATTTAGACAGACAACAAGCAATCCTGATCTGCCAACAGTACTGTTAATGGCACCCACTGGTGTTTCTGCAATACACATAGGCGGAACAACTATACATTCAGCGTTGGCTATCCCTAAAGAAACCGGTGACAATCTTCCAGCAATGTCTGACCAAAAGAAAACACAAATGAGACTTACACTGTCGGAATTAAAGCTTATTATAATAGATGAAATTTCTATGGTTTCTAACATTACTCTTCTTCATATACATCAAAGGCTAAAGGACATTTTTGGATCATCCAGCTCTAAACTATTTGCCGGTATAAGTATTATAGCTGTAGGAGATTTGTATCAACTACCACCTATACGGAGGAAACCTATTTTTGAAAAATTCAACAATGAGTGTTTCAATTTATGTCATCCATGGCATGTCTTCACGATGATAGAATTGACTGACATTATGAGGCAGAAAAATGATCGGCAGTTCGCCGAAATTTTAAACAGATTTAGAACAGCTTCACAAACTGAAGAGGATCTTAATTGTATTAATTCTCGAGTATTAGTCCCATCAACAAACAATTACCCCTTGAATGCACTTCACATCTGGGCAGAAAATGATCCTGTTAATGAACATAACAACAAACAACTTTTACAATTATCTACACCTTTGTTTGTACTTAGAGCAACAGACCAGTATCCATCAAATGTTACAAAACAAGATATTGACAAAGTATTATCAAGAGGGAGATCTGAAACAGGAGGGCTTGAATTTGAAGTGAAGATTAAAGAAGGTGCTAGAGTAATGCTTACTACAAATATTAATATTGCAGATAGACTTATAAATGGACAAATGGGAACTGTTGTTAAGATTGATGTCAATAAAAAAACACAAAAGCCAACTGTGGTTTATATAAAATTTGATGATAATGAAGCAGGAAGAACTTTAATACAAAACAGTAGTAGTATATTTGCTAGAGAAAATGCTGTTGTTCCTATTGAACAAGTATTATCAAAAATAAAAGTTCGACCAGGTAAACCATCGTCTCCAGAAGTACAGAGAATTCAATTTCCTATAAGTCTAGCTTGGGCATGTACAATTCATAAAGTCCAGGGTTTAACACTGCGAAATGTTGTTATAAGTTTCCATTTGAACAAACAAAGATCTTTTAACTATGGACAAGTATATGTTGCGTTAAGCAGGTCAACTTCACTTCAAGGACTTCATATTTTAGGAGAAATCAATACTAAACACATAAAAGCAGATCCTAGAGTACATAATGAATATGATAGATTAAGAAGTTTCAAGTTAGTAGATTTAAAAGACATTACACATTCAAATAAACGAAAGATAGAAGATAACAATTTAGTTGTAACATTATGCCTTTTAAATATACGCTCTCTAAGAAAACATAGTTCTGATGTTAAATGTGATGTAAATCTTTTGAAAAATGATCTTATAGCATTTACTGAGACTCAACTTTTACCTAATGATAACGATTCAGATATTATAGATAATTTATCTCCTTTTTCCTTATATAGGTATGATCATAATTCAGATAAATACTCAAGTTTAGCCATATGCATCAAAAAAAAATTTCATGTTACAAATCAAGAATACTACCCAACTTTAAATGCTGTTAGGTTTATGTTCACATTTAACAACCATAGATCACACGTAAATATTTCTCTTCTTTTAATTTATCGTAAAAATAACTCAAACATACTTGACCTTATTAATGGTATTGACTATTTAGTTAGAAGCAATCCTATCGATATAATCTTAGGAGATTTCAATATTAACTATTTTAGCAGCAACGACATGGAAGTACTCTCATCATTAATGCAGTCTTTGGATTATTTACAAATTGTAGCGATGCCTACATTTATTTCAGGTAGTTTACTAGACCATGTTTACATCAGACAAGCAAATAACCTTAATATCGATAGTTCAGTAATCAATGTGTACTACTCTGATCATGATGCAATAAAAATCACAATACGAATTTAAACTTCGCATTTACCGTTTCGTATTTGATAAATAATAGACTTCGTATCTCCAATACAGAAAATAATTCGTTAAATCAAAAAAGAATGTTAAAAACTTTGATATAATTTGATCTGATGAGACACAGAAAGGAGCCCGTCCATCCTTCCTAGCCGAGTGCCGATGTATTGTCATCAATGCATTCATGGATTCTGTTATCAAGTAAGTAGGATACAAAAAGGCTTTTTACTTTTTCTATATCAACGTTCGACTCCTTACTGTGATGTTTTGTTGAGCTCTAGAAGTTGATTGATTTGATTAATGCGTCGATGGATTGTATTATCAATTATGCAGAATACAAGTAGATTTTCTAATAAATTAATTTGTAAATGAACGAAATAGATCCGCTTTATGATTCCAGCCATTATTCTTTTCAGTCACTAGCGCAAGATATAATGAGTAGATGCTCAAGTATAAACTTCCTGAATAAATGTAATATAAAGATCCGGTACTTAGACGACGAACATAACTCATGGATCAATCTACCCAACAACAACAAACGAGGCTTCAGGAATTTTGGAAGACCACAAGAACTGCTTCAGAAAGGGAATTTTTAAACAATTAAATTGAGGACAATTCAAGCTAGCCCTTCCCGAGGGGGTGCTTCAAGTACCAATGTTCGGTTTGGCGCAAGAACTCCTTCGCGCTGTCGCCTATTGAAAAAGGCACAGGCGACAGTTTCAAGTTTGGAAACAATTCTGCAAACCTGAAGTATCTCAGTGAAGCATAGTGTCCAGTGACAGACAATGGAATGAAATACATTGGGAAGCACTGTGTTAAGTTAAACTACTTGAATATCAAAGGCTACAAAGCTGTACGAGATGTCGGCATAACTCACATCGTTCAAAACTGCTTCAAACTGATATTTCTTGATATGGGGAAGTGTAACATCATGGATTATGATATTGATGGTATGCATATTATCAGCATTCATTGGCCTCCGTTGAAGAAACTCATTATACGAAGATGTGAACATATGACAGCTACAGGAATCAAGACTATTGCTGCACAATGCTGTAGTTCCCGGTAGTACTTACAAGTGCAAGAAATCTTAGAAAACTATAGATGAAGAAAAAATATTACTGTATTCAAAAGTATGTGTACATGGATAAAGCATTTGTTCAGTCTGTTTTTTTTTTTTTTTTTGCTTGGTTTGTAAAGTAACTTGCAGCTCCAATACAGTGAGTTGTGCTATCTTCTTGATAACTACGGCGTGAAGAGGAAATTAAACTATGTAGTACATCGTCACGTACCTGGAACTGACAAGGAGCAAGCGACCATATCGTTTTAATGTTTTAGATTCAAATGTACTGTTTACAGAAAGAAAATTAACCTTTTGAAGGGGTAAATCGAAAGGATAAGTTCCAAGAACTACTCGACAGTTTAAATGATAGAAAATGGACAGCTCGCGGTATTGACTGCGGACCAGATTGTGCTTCGCAGTGCGAAGAGCCAGGAAACCTGCGCTGCAGACTTCGTCGAACTGATGCCTAAACTTTATTGGAAATCCACTCCATAAAAAAATTCAAGTCTGATTGTCAATTTCTACTTAAAGTTTACGTGTTCATTAAGTAAAGCTTTTTGTCTTCAACAATAATATTATCTTCTGTCTTCTGAGTCAGATAGTGTAATCTGCCCCGGGTCATGACGTTTTCCGAAAGCAATTACCGTTATGATCTCAGGATAGCTGTGAAGCGTACAATGGAAATAAATCAGGAATAGCATCACGCGTAAATGCCAGTATAGGCATCTTGTTTATTCATTAAACTCACCCCTCTCCTACTCGGGGTGTATTGTTCTGATTGTCTTCAACAAAAGCAGGCCAATCAAAATCCATTCTTGTCGCTTACATCGCGAGGGAGGGGACCCACTCACCGCTACCTGTGTGACGTCAACGCATCATTTGATCTATTTATTAAAAACAAATTAAATTTGGGGCCATATTGTTTATAACATGTTCTGGACTCAAGTGTGCCGTTTTCAAACGGAAATTTCACCCTTTTGAAGCGGCAAATCGAAAGAATAACTTCTAAGAAGCACTCGACATTTAAAACGGTAGAAATTGGTGAGTTCATGGCGAAGGAATCGTGCTTTGTTTGACAGTCCTTGACCACGACGCGAGACTAAAAAGAGGTCATTGAGAAGCTTACGTTATCGTAATGGAATTCCACACATTTCCGGTGAAAGTCTGAGTCGCGTAACACAAGGAAAACAACGTAACGCGATCGTCGTGACTCAAACTATTCCATTAGCAAGGATAGTTTTATCAATCGGCGAAGCATACAGTTGGAAAAAATGAATCAGCCCCAGCATCACGCGTAATGCCAGTAAAGCAGGCATCTTGTTATTTGGGTTCCTTATTTGAGTAGCAAACGGTATTCTGAACGTTCCCACGGTCGGTTAACCCAAACTTACTAAAATTACTTCATTACTTAATAACTTCATTACCGCATTACTTCAAACCACTTCATTTCTTAACCCAGGCTTAGACTTACTACTTCAATTCTTTGTGTAACTGATAAGAACTGTTCGAATAGGTTAATGAGGTCAGAAAAGAAGACCTCCAAGGCACCGGAAACTAACAACGTTCAAGTCTTCGTAGATGTAAACATGTATGTTTAGTTTTTAATTCATGCGGGCCTGGATTATACCAAACATGACTGTATCTCATTCTGATAATCCAAATTAACTTAAGGCAGGCACGTTCTCTCTTGTCAAATTTTGTTGAGGGCTAGGGACGATGACTGTCAATCTAGGAGAGGCACATTGAGTAGGCTAGCTACAAGTAGTTCTTAAAAATGGCATTTGAATTCAGTTTAAATAGAGTAAATTACACAGCGGCGCGAAGATATGAATTTTATTTTCGAGAGGTAAAATATTGTTTTTAACACAAGAAAATAAAATTCATATCTTCAAGCCACCATGTAATTTTCTTTTTATTATGGACACATTCACCGCTCGCCATTTTTCACCGACTGTTTGTACAAAGAACCGCGAAAAAGCGGGAAATGACGTCAAGAAATATCCTCACTAGTGAGGATTTGAGAAAATACGCCCCTCGGGTCCCGGATGTAGTTCTTGCGAATTTTACGAGATATAATAAACAGCGGATATGCCACTGCAATAATATATTTTTTTAACCACTTCCGGTAGGTGGTACCTCAGTTGCTTCGGAATTTTAGTATGTTTCTACTTCTCTTCGTTGTTTTTTTTTTTTTCTGTATTTGGCCGACTGATATCTGAGTTTTTATTTGTTTGCATTTTGACCACTTTTTAAAAAGTGTAAGGGCCAATATAATGCAAGGCTAAGGAAGAAAGTTTCGTGATTCATATAACGTTTCGCCGTTACTCCACACAGGAGCAGAACGGAACATACTGGAATGACCCGGAATGTCTCGTGACATCCCAGAATCTTAAATGAAAAACCATTAAATGAAACCCGAATTTGACGAACTGGACACCGGAATGAATCTACCAAAATGGAGCCGGACATACACATATTTCAAGTTGCGTCATATGAAGAAATGGACCCCATCGGCAGAAAGATCACATGGGTAAGCTTAGCAAGTTTGGTTATGCTTCATTTCGTAGCCGAGTAACCAGGGCCCAGTTGTTCAAAGCTTAAGCTAATCCCGGATTAACGTGAACTTTGATGGGAGTTTAAGAGTGACCGTCGGTAATTTTCAACTGTTGGGTGAGAAAAATAAAATTCCTCCTCAAACTTTCTCAAAGCAAAAGACTAGGTAAGTAATTTACATTCATATAACGTTCAAATAAATATGTTAGCTGTAGGACAAATAATTTGGTTTCTCAGCTCTCCGAAGGCACACAGGGATCATTTTACTACAGATCGTAAACACCTGGGTTTGGAAATAAAACGTAACTAATTAACTAAACACCAAGATGGTATTCGAAATCAGAAGACGTTTATGATTAATTCAGGACGGTTATTTCCAATTTCAATAAAAAGCTGAATATTTTACCGATTTTTTAACTTTTCTCTTTTGTGAGCCATTTCGGCAGGTACAAAAATCGGCTAAATTCATAAAAGTACACCCCAGTTAAAGAACAACGTCGTCCCTTCAAATATATGCAATAAAATTTTGGGGTCAACGTACCTACGAAATTTGACAGTTGAAATTACAAAGGGCACTTTATGTAAACAAACACTAAATTTTCAAGCAGCTCAACGACGACGGGTTACTGTGCGACGCGCCTTACCGTGGCCAACCGACAAACTTTTTTTTACAAGTTAGCCATAAAATACAAAACGATATGTTTTCAAAAATTCCGGTGTTGCGTCACTTGTCTGTTGGACTTTGCAAGGAGGCGTGACCGTAAATCAAATTCGCGTATCCTGATTGGCTAACTTGTAAAAAAAAGTTTGTTGGGTGGCCACGCTAAGGCGCGTCGCACTGTAATAATATACGGAGGAAAACAATCTAAAATCGCCTCGTGTCATGAAATACCCGAAGTGAACAAAATATTTTGCTTCCTGATATTAATATTTTCTGTGGATTAAAAACATATTTTCGATGAATCATCCGCGAATTTGAAAGAAACAAGACAAATTTTTGAAAAAAGTGTTGTTTAAATTGTCACACCACCTGTTCATAATAAGCCAATTTCGCTCTTCAAAAACAATCTAAATTGATAAATTATTCGACTTCTTTTCATACGTGAGCCAAAGGCTATCTACAAGAAACGTACCTTTGCAGTGGATGGTACTTTTGAGGTCAGATGGTGAGGTTCTGTGAAACGCACGTAATAGGTCTACACAACTGAGTCTCGCCAAAATTTACGAACTGTCAACAAGTTGGATTGCGCGACATAAACACAGAAAGTTCTCCACCCACCTGTCTATCCATCGATGATCAAGTAATTTCGCGTTCAGTTTGGCAACGTTTACTGGAGGGGTTGAGAGGTATTAAAGTTAGTCAAAAGTGAGCTTTTGTTTATTCTCTCGGGACAATCATTGGCCCCTATATAATGCAATTGCTACTTATAGGTCATGACGACAGGCGGTTATACGCAACCTTCGTCGGTGGAACATGTAGTTTGAGTGCAGCAAAACCTGCAGTGGTGAGGAGTATAGCGCTAGAGAGTTGTGTCAAGGACATAAAAGCACATCTAAAATCATACGACGTCCGTGATGCTTCCTTGCAAAATGAGGCGCAGTTACTCCTAGCTAGAGCAGGTAACCAACGGGTGTCTAGAGACCTAAGACCTGGAAACCTAAGACCCGGAAACCTAATACTTGGAACCTAAGACCTGGGTGTAGTCTAGTAATGTACCATTGGCGATATTTTCATTTGAATTTAGCCGATTTTTGTACCTGCCGAAATGGTTCACAAAAGAGAAAAGTTAAAAAAGCGGTAAAATATTCAGCTTTTTATTAAAATTGGAAATAACCGTCCTGAATTAATCGAGTACCAACTTGGCGTTTAGTTTTAGTTACGTTTTATATCCAAACCCAGGTGTTACCGATGTGTAGTAAAATGATCGATCCCTGAGTAGCTCTGAGTGCCCCCTGAGAGCTGAAAACCGAAATATTTGTCCTGCAGCTAAAATATGTATTTGATTGACCTGAAAGTTACATGAATGTGAATTACTTATATCTAGTCCTTTCTTCTGAGAAAGTTTGAGGAATTTTATATTTTCTCACCCAAAACACATTAGTTGAAAATTACAGACGCCGACTCTAAATTACAAATCAATAAAGATTCTCCAAAAGATTTTTGTCCCTCAGTTTTGACTTTTTCTTTTCCTCATACCTGAAATTAGCCTTTTAATTAAACCTGTTAACCGGAGCGAGTTAAAAACTTTAAAAAACACTTAATCGTGGATAAGCGTTAATCGGCTAAATTTCAAACAACCGGGACCTGGCTGTCAAAGTTCGCCCAGATTTCATACAAATGTCTCTTACTCTGAGATGGCATCCCCAAATCCATACAAAAAAAGAAAACTTTACTGGTAAGCTTCCTCTGTTTTTAATACTGGCTTCACGATCATACATACAATTGGGATAAACTATTTAGCTACAATGAATCTTTGATTAATTGGCCTGTCAGAGCTAATCAGTCTTATTTTGGTGGGTCCAGTGTTCACCTTTCTTGGGTATATTCTTAGTTTCTCTCAATTAACGTCCTGGAAGTAGTCCTTATTTTCAGACACAAAATAGACTTTTCAGGGAAGCGACGGGTATACAACACCCTTACCATCATGTGGTAAGGGTCTACAGCGAAATAAAATAATAAATCATCTTCCACCAAGGAAATTGAAAATGCATATTAAATTGACAAGCAAGCAAGCAGGCAAGTAGTTAGGCAGAGAGAGAGTCAGTTAGTCAGCCAGTCCATCTGTCTGTCAGTCAGTGAGACAGTCTGTCAGTCAGTCAGTCCATCTGCCTGTCAGTCAGTGAGACAGTCCGTCAGCCAGTCCATCTGTCTGTCAGTCAGTGAGACAGTCCGTCAGTCAGTGAGACAGTCCGTCAGTCAGTCCATCCGTCCGTCAGTCTGTCAGTGAGATAGTTCGTCAGTCCATCCATCCGTCAGGCCGTCAGTCAGTCAATCAATCCGTCCGTCTGTTAGTCAGTAGTAAAGTTAGTTCTTTCAGACGCCCATGACCTAGCTCATTTTTCACTCCGTCTATTAGCGATAAAAAGTATTACAGACTTCTTAAAATCAAATGTAATGTTCAATCTCCTTCTCTATTATTGGCCAGCGCACTGCTTTTGCTCGTCGTTTTGCTTGGGTTTTCTTTGGTGGATTCAGGATCACGTCACATCCTTCTTTGGTCTTATCTTTGACACATGCCACGTACTTATTCACGTGATCCGTCAAGTAAGCCAGAGGAGAGGATCCCTGTTTCAGAACCTATCAAAGACAAAAAAGTTTAATAATGCCCTCATCTGCAACGCGTTAACTTTTGTTTTTCGCTAATTTTCAACTTTTTGTATGTGTGTGTGTTACTCGTGATTTCTCTACCTCCCTTAAATTCTATTTGTTCTGTCTTTGATTGCAATAACTGTAATAATATTAATTTTATCCTTAAAAAGTTGTAAGTCTGGCCCGCCTAGATTAGTTCTCGCTACCTGCGGGCCAATCTGATTCTCTCTTTTTTGCTAAATTTTTGAATTTTTGAATAAACTTGAACTGATAATGTTGTAACATGCAGGCACAACAAAAGATCCAAACGTACGCGAGTGCGTGTCTACGCAAGCGAGTATGAGAAAAATACTTTCCATCAAATTCGAATTTCTTATCACGTTAACGCAATGTAATTAGAGGTCTTAACTGTGTTTACGGTTGTTCAAAAGCCGATAACTCGGCTCATTTTTAAAGCTCTGAACAATTGCTCATCCTGTTATATCAAAAAGCTCATTAGTAGGTGATTAATATTAGTTTCTGGATAATAAAGGGCCAAATTAATCAGATAACCTCAACAAATTGAATTACCATGATAGTAAATAGAGGATATTACATGGCCGCGCGGAGATACGAAATTTCTCCTCGAGTGTTGAAAAATATTTCACGAGTGAGCGCAGCGAACGAGTGAAATATTTTTCAACATGAGAAGAGAAATTTCGTATCTCCAAGCGACCGTGTAATTTTCTTTTTATTATATAAAATCCTCACAATACAGCAAAATATGCTTTGTTCTTTATTTCAAAAACTAAGGTTTGAAATTGAGTACATAAGCTTACAGTCAGTTGTTTATTTGTATCAATGGTAAACCAGGCCGAGTTATGTCAATACAAAGTAAGACTAAGCGAAAAGGCCACAAATAAAATCTATCCCTCGTACAAACTAATGGCATATTAAATATGGTTAGAAATTTGGCTTACAGTAACAAGTAAATCTGAACATACCGTCCTAGCTTTCATCGCTGCTTTCAACTACCCTCACACAACTCGACGTCGTACGCAGGTTTCCTCTTTGTATTCGGATTTTCTTGCTCTAGCTTCTACGAATTCGATCAGTTTCTTATCTGTGATCTCAACAAATCTGCTTGAGCTTGTCTCCATTTTAGAATAAACCTTCGACTCGCGAAAAGACCAACTCAAAAACTCCCAAAAGACCAAACGACAGCGGCGGAAACCCTTCGGAAAACCACAAGTGCTTGACAACGCGCGAAAATACTGCGAGCTGATTGGTCAAAAATGATATCACACATGTGTGGATAAAAATGATATCGCCACTAGCGGGATAGCGTTTTTATCGATTTTCTACCACTCAGTATACCACTAAATTTTATATAATAAATTACGTTATCTCATATTTAGTATAAAGTCGCGAGAATCGAATCCAGCCATTTAGAATGCACCTAAAGAATAAAATTGACTTACCTGATAATGGAAATCTCGCAGATTAAACTTCTTATCCAGTTCATCATTAGCATGTTTCCTGGCTTTCATAATCTCCAGTTGACCAATCATGTAAGCAGTCGCCTGGCCGGGGTCGCTCTGGTATCGAGTGACCTACAGACGACATCAAAGAAACACACCAATGAATTGTGTCGGAAAGATTAAAAAACGGAAGCGCTTGATCTAGCAACAAACCGCGGTGCGGCCGAGACGCCAATACGGTTTATTTATCATAGTACATTGAACTGTTAAAGTGCACTTAACCCCAAAATTTTTTTCGTTAAATAAATCTTTGCGCCTGTTCGAAACGCATTGAGCCTTTTTGCGCCTTTTCTCAACCAAATCTTGACTTTTTATAGGCTGTAAAAGTAACGAAATCTAGCCATCATCTGTCCCATGACCGAGCTAGTAAGGGGCATGGGTCTATTCCTTACATGACGTCACAAACTGCTTTGCACGCATTTTCACAAAGACTTAATACAATGCAAATCAGTTTGTGACGTCAAGTAAGGATTAGACCCATGCCCCTTACTAGTTCGGTCATGGGACAGATGACGGCTAGATTTCGTAACCTTTACAGCCTATAAAAAGTCAAGATTTGGTTGAAAAAGGCGCCAAATAGCGCAATATGTTTCGAACAGGTGGAAAAATTTATTTAAGCGAAAAAAATTTGGGGGTTAGGTGCACTTTAACGGTTCAATGTACTACGATAAATAAACCGTATTGGCGTCTTGGCCGCACCGCGGTTTGTTGCTAGATCAAGCAAGATTTGGTTGAAAAAGGCGCCAAATAGCGCAATACGTTTCGAACAGGTGCAAAGATTTATTTAAAAGAGAAAAAAAATTGGGGTTAGGTGCACATTAACTAAACGGTGACAACTAAGGGCTCATCATCTGTTGCCGGTCGGCGGCCGTTTTAAGCATGGAGTGTACTGCATAGCAGTAGCTTCCAATGGCAAAACCTCCTGGAATTGCCAGGTACTCAACCGCCATTCAAGCGAAGAAGACGATCTATGGGATGGCTCTTCAAGCCGATCATTTCTTTATGTGAATTTATGTCACAAATCGTTTACTCAATCAACTAGAAAATGCTTTAAAAATGTCAGTCTTCATTAGCTATTTTTTCTTCAAGTTCAGAGATTGTTGAATTTTGTTCTAGTAACTGGTACTAAAGGAGGAATATGCTCAATTCGGAGAACAGGTTTAGGCTTCATTAGTTGTAGAATGGTAAACAAGTATGGGCTAACAGGAATACACCGGGCAGATACAACGCTTAGTTAAACTTAAGTATCAACTAAAAGAATGCAGACTCTGGGGGAAAAGAAATGCGCAGGCTCAATGATCACTTGCGATGCCTTTCTCATCTCCAGAGTTCCACGGCTGTTACTGTGGTTGTGTACTACGTGGATACGATGTTGGTGCAGTTCGAGAACGACCGATACCAGTCACATTTATCGATACTTTCCAAGAATATCGGGTATCGAATTTGTGGTGCTGGTATCGGCTCACTCTAGCCTTAATTGCCTCTTACCTCTTTCTTAGCGAGATCGGTATCGTCCCAAGCATATGTGCTGAAGTATTGGAGAGCTTGGTCTCTTGTGAGCCCAACATAGTGCAACCCAGTGTCAACGATCAGCCGAAGTGCCCGCCACACCTGAAAGTGAAAAAAAAATCGTTTACCATTTACTCAACAAATGCCGGAAATTCCGATTGGGAATTTCCGTTCAGGTTTTCAGAATGTGTTCCTTTTAACCTTTTACCCCAAGAAACTGCTATATCGGTTGAAGCACATACAGTTGGGATGGCTAGAGGCCTGTTACGAAAGTTGCGTTACGTGTCAATGGAACACAAATTTCCGTTTGTTACATCCCAACCGGCAAAACGAGACTACCTTTTCAGAATTTCCGTTTCTCCCCGACATTTTCCACTGGGACGACCCAAAAAGTGGTGGTCCATTTACATCGCAACCGGAATTTCCGGAGTTTTTAAAAACGGTAAACAACCAGAGACACTAGTAATCGGACGAAAGTACGACTACGAATAAGCTACGAGATTTCCAGAACGCACCAACGACTCTGCGCATTTTCGGTGGTGAAGAAATCGTATTATTTAAGTGTTCACTTCGGTCATAAAAATTAAATTGTCGCTTGTGAAAGGATTCGAAAAGAGAAGATTACACTTTGGATCATGAAGTAAATACATTTCCTCACTTATATATTTGCTGTAAACACTTTTTTCCTTACTGTTGTATTTTCCTCTCCTAAGCCTAATTTAACTAGCAGAGCTCTTCAACCAGTATTATAAATTCTATTTCCCCCTATTTTATTTAACTGCACTGAGGTGGTAGCCAACACGAAAGCCTTGCTCCTTTGGCCACTACGCACTTCTTCCGTAGAATGTAAAATCACTGAATAAATTGCTCTATAAAATATATTGTATTTCGTTGTAATAAGTGTGAATAAAATTGAATTGAATTGAATTGAATTGAAAAAAATCAAACGGTAAACAAAACAATTAAATTAAAAAAAAAAAAAACAACAACAAAAGAAGTCCAATCGGGGCATTACTGCTTTATTTTCTATTTTCACCTGCCACTTCAGCATTCCAAATTTTTGCATAGGTTCTTTCTTGTAGGTGTCAGTGTCTTGAGCTATGAGCGGGTTCTCAGCGTACAGTGCCCAGCCCTCTGTAAACGCCGTGTAATAAGTGACCGAATCAAGCCAACCGATCACGCCGCCGCAACTGTCACGGAAATGCTCTACGTTCCCCTGAACCTGCCAATCAAGAAAAACCGGTCGACATGGAGCACTTACTATAACGAGAATAAATTTTTGAAGCGAACCTTCACTGTTACAACAAATTGAAGTTAAATCGTCGGAACTATTGTGTAAATTTTAAAGGTTAGTTTAAAAACTGAGATTTCGTTTTAGTTATGGCCCATTTTTGCATTTAAATATCCCATGCGTCGTCATCAGTTTTTGAATTTTATGGCGTCATACGGTTGTCGCTATTGTCAGGAAGCAGACATTCATTTGTGTAGAATACTTGGGCTACCATATGAAGTCTTGGAATGGCTGCGCGCAAAAAGTTTAAAAGCGAAAATAGGCGATAATAGAAGATTTAAATGAAGAAAATGTAGTTGACTTTGCTGTCTTGGCTTTTTTTCTATGTTCAAAATGAGCACATATATTGCTATGGTAGAGACGTAATTTGAACACTTTTAAAACGCGTTTACCTGGGTGTGATGCCCTGGCCTCGCCTCATGCGCATTGACACTCCATTCAGAGAAGGTTGGACCTAAGTTTTCAAGGAAAAATGGAATGTTGTATTTGGCGCTTCGGGAGCAGTCAGCGGTACTTCTTTGGTAACTCTGCGCTCCACTCGATGGGTTCAGGTTGGGGCGCATGTCAACCGGACAGGTGGGCGTGGTCGCTTTCTCTCCCGAGAAGTAGAACATTGGGATTGTCTTGGGCTCAAGAAGACTCATTACCTGAAATATAACACAGAATAACAGAATTTTAGTATTTGAACTAATAAATTAGAGCGCTTTCAACTGAATCATGAACTTCGAGCTCTTGTTCCAAGTCAGTTCGTTACATCTAAGCTAATAATCGTGAAGACGCGATGGTGCAGGGGTAATCGTGGCGGACGTGCAATTGGACGGTCGGTGGTTCGAAACAAGGTTGGTCTTTGCATTGCTATGTTTCCCAAGAAAAGAAACCTTACTTCCCACGTTTGTCTTGACCCAGGTGTATAAATGGGTACAAAGGACACACTACTGAGGGTACCCCTGCGTTGAGCTAGCATCCCATCAAGGGGGAGGGGGAGGGGGAAAGTAGCAATGCTCCTAGTTGCTTCATGCTACAGAAAGCGGGTTAGCTCTGACCATCACCATGTGGGCCACTTATGCTAAAAGTTCGATTTTACCGGGTTTTTGAAGCTAACAATGACGGCTAAAAGTTGAGTACCTTTCTTGATTCAGAAAACCACAGCTGAATGGCAGCCCATCGTGTTGGACAATACTTCTTTGCGCCTTCGATATCACTGCATTTCCTGTGCGCTTCTTTGCCGGATTCGTTTTTGGGGATTGGAGCAGAATTAAAATAGCTTTCGGACGAATTGAGTTTTTTTCTGAATTTCAGCACAGCTGTATCGTTATTTGATTCTCCGGTGACTTCTCTGGCAACGGCAAGAATCTAAGGAAAAAAAAAAAAAACAATAATAATAATAATAATAATAATAATAATAATAATAATAATAATGATGATGATGATGATGATGATGATGATGATGATGATGATGATGATGATGATGATGATGATGATGATGATGCTACATAATTAATAATAAAGACGTGGATATTCGAAAGCCGGCAAGACTGACAGATTGTTTCAAGGTTTGCAGTAGAATTCGGCAATCTTCAACACCCACTGTCCTGAACCACTTGCCATCTACTGGAACAGAATCTTGTTCCTCTTGTCGATATCTGTTATTGGCTATCTCAAGCTATTGCTTTCTCGACCATGAGGTTCGTTCCCTTGAATGATCGAGAAGACAGGAGTCTCCCTCCTGTATATTACAGGTGATCCTAACCTGCGATCGGATTCCCCGCTATCCCCACCCAAGCAACTGTTTCAAGCTCTCGTGGATCTCCTCCCTATGTGCCACTTTTGTGGTCTTACCTCGTCTGTAATCTACAACTGAACAGACCCATGGCAAAATGGAATTTTTTTGTACATGGCTATCAACCAATCAGAGCTCTCGCTCACTAATTAAAGATAATTACATCCAAACTCTTCGAAACTGGAAACGACTCCTTGGCCGAGTTGGTCAAGTCACGGTTCGCGCCAATCAAGTTAACTACGGTGGTTTTGTTCACAGTTATGATATAATGTGTTATTGCTCGGCCTGAGTAAAAGGTATACCTTACCATTGGGTAAAGAACATTCAGCTGTTTTTTACCGAGTTCATGCACTTCCAAAGGCGTCATTTTGTTTGTTGTGAAATATGACATGATCATGGAATAAGACTTCTTCCCATCCAGCTTCTCGCCAGTAGGCAGAGTGGGGTTCGTTGGCCTGGACTTGTTTTCTTTGCCATCGAACCAAACATACTTAAGCGGTAGATTGGCTAGACCGCTGGAAACATTGCTTGGAACGCAGTGGCGGATGTGTTCCGTTTCGAGATATCTAAAATATAAGAAAAACTTAGTAAAACTGGATATTCTTGTTCAAAACTGGTACTTCTTGTTCCCTTGCATGTGACTGTTGGATGTCGCCCCTAATTCTTCATTTCATTTTTCCAAAATCGAATCTTTGACAGAATAATAATAAGAAAGACAAAAAAAAAAAAGGAAGAAAGAAAGAAAGAAAATAAACTACCCCCCCCCCTCCCCCCTCAAAAAAAAAATGAACGATGAATTCAACGCGCCATTTTTTCATCATTGAATGGCGGTGAGGGGTGGCCTAGAAAGAAGCAGAAAGAAAGAAGAAAGAAAGAAGCAGTCAATACTTTCTGAATTAAATCAATTGTACGGGAATTTTTGTTTTAGTTTTAACTGAACAAAGAGGATCTCCCTGAAAAGGGTCTGTGAGGTGTTAGGAGAAACCCACTGAACGTAGTGCGTGCAGGCGCAAACTTTATACATGCACTCACTTTGCTCAGCGGATTCTCCTTTTCGCGAAATCCCCTTTGAGCCCTTTGAAGACGCAAAGAGCTTTGTTAGCTTTTTGTTCTATTACCGTATCATCCGGGTGATTGGCTCTCCTATGTATGTCACCAGGTATTCCTTGATTGTGTCACTGACATTTTTTCCACGGTGTGTCTTTTTCCATGCGTCGTCTACTTCTTCTGTAATGTTGGTGTAATAGTCGGGATCCAATAATGGCTGAGCGTACCACTCTTTCCAAACACCTGCAATTAATCGGACATGAGAGTTGGATTGTCTAAATAGAGCTTTCTCCACCAAGTATTTAAACGCACCAAGAGAAAATAAGGGGTGTCTTGTGCACACGCGTTAGTTGACCTTATTCAGTGGAAGGGGGGGGGGGGGGGGGAGGGGGGGCGTCCAGTCGTAAATTGAACTTTCCATACATTTCCCTGTATTTTTTCCCGCGAACTATTTTTAGTAGCAGTTCACGGCTGGTTCGCAATACAGACAAATGTATGGAAAGTTCAAAACACGACTGGACGCTTTCTGGCACAGCTACATCCCTTCAATTTTGTTCTTAAAATCCTTCTCCTAGTGCCAAAAGTTTCCAATTCATGAATTTTTCAGAAGCGATGTTTTATGAAAATTATTTGACGTCGGATTTCCATACAAACACTGTTATTTCAAGCCTGTTTGCCTACCCGTCAAAATGGCGTCGAAAACCGTGATAAGGCCTATTCTTAGCAGTCATCAGAAGTGCTGAGCAAAATTCGTCTTTAAGTTTTAACGCAGTGCACCTTCCAATTCCAAAAACAAGTCCCGTCGTCCTATAAGAATTTCCAGTTGCAAGCCGCCACAAAGCAACAGCCACTCGCTTTTCCACTGTAAAAAATACGCCTCTACTCTTCTTCTCCTGGCTCTAACTAATAGCAATCTCAACCTTTGATGAAATCGGTTCCTTCTGTTATAGAGCAAGCGCATAAACACAGTAATAAAGAGAAGAAGGACGAACAAGCGATCGCCGTCTGCATCTCCCGCCATATTATTCAAATTGATTTATTCGAGCGCGTGATCTCCTCAAATTACTAGAATGAAATATAATCTCGTGAAAACCAACTTTAAAGTCGCTCAACGAAGTCGGTAAACAAAATACCCTCAGGAATGTTAAGCGAGACATCCGGCGTCGTGAAATTGGTTTCAAAGTTTTGATTTGTTGTTATGTGATAAATTTACACTTTGCAGATCGAGCTCAATCCGCAAAATCCGCAAAAATTAGAACCCGCAAAATTTTCATGCTACACGGTAGGAGGTGGCCGAATCTGGTACCCTGCTCGGGTGTGCACAGGAACCCCACGTGATGTAACTTCACTCGAACATGTAATTACAGTACAAAAATATTAAAATAGTACCAAAATACATATAAATTGTGACAGTGTTTTATTTTTGTTATCAGCGAAACTGTGGACATATAGGAAAGCGCAATAACCATCGGTAAACAGACCGACGAAAGCCAATCTAAAGACCTGCCTTTTCACGTTTCTTTTTACAATGCGCAGTTTGTTTTGGTGTTTCTTGTGCAATTATAAAGTAGAGTCGGAAAGTTCTTAAAGCCAAACAAGACAAAGCAAAAAGATAACTTAAACAATAGCCAGGAAACACTGACGTACCAAAATTCTTCCAAAAATACTTGATACATATACACTAAACGCGAATTTTTAATTTCCTTTTTGCACGCTACTAAACAGTACAGAAAATCAGTTTGTTTTCGATACTTTTCAGCAACAACCAGACATTTTTAATTTTGTGGGAACTTTTAGAGAACGAATACAATGTCATTCTTTTACCTACGTAGACATAACATGTTCCAGCAGACCAAAAGGGTGAATGATAAGACGTGATTAGTTGTCAAGGATCACCGGAGCTGCCATGGCGACGGTGCGTAACTTGCAATAATATTTGAACTAGGGCTTGGGAAATTCGAAATAGAAAGTCTGCAGAAAACAAACAGCCAAACATTCAAAGACATCAGAGCCTTTTTTCTACTTTCTCAGCAAGCAAAATTATGCAATCTGTGACTGAACCATAATTGAGGTTAAGTCAATTAGGCCTTATCACGGTTTTCAACGCCATATTGACGAGCAGGCAAACAGGCTCGAAATAACAGTGTCTGTATGGAAATCCGATGTCAAATAATTCTCATAAAACATCACTTCTGAAAAATTCATTAATTGGAAACTTTTAGCACTAGGAAAAGGATTTTAAGAAAAAAATTGGAGGGATGTAGCTGTGCCAGAAAGCGTCCAATCGTGTTTTGAACTTTCCATACATTTGTCTGTGAAGCGAGCCAGCCGTGAACTGCTACTAAAAATAGTTCGCGGGAAAAAAAATACAGGAAAATGTATGGAAAGTTCAAAACACAACTGGACGCTTTTTTGGCACAGCTACATCCCTCCAATTTTTTTCTTAAAACTCCTTTTCCAATTGCCAAAAGTTTCCAATTCATGAATTTTTCAGAAGCGATGTTTTATGAAAATTATTTGACATCGGATTTCCATACAAACACTGTTATTTCAAGCCTGTTTGCCTACCCGTCAAACTGGCGTTGAAAACCGTGATAAGGCCCATTCAGGGCTAGGGACGTCAAAAAATGTTGATCGCTGTCATGCTATCACTGCACCAATTGGACTAATTTTTCAGCGCTCTTCATAGTACTCTGCTGTGAAGTACTCGAAAAATCAAGTAATTGCTACTTAACACGAAAATAATCGCTCATTGATTAAGTTTTTTTCCCCACGTATAGTTTTGCATGACCTTGATATTCTCTCGCGTGACATAGCTCGTCGTGAAAAATTTGGGCAGCTCGTGCCAAAAATCCTTTGCAAGTGATACCGAGAGCGTTCGAAAGGGACTTGGCCGTCAAATCTCTTGATTGGTTTTCGTACAGTAGCTGATTTGTGTGACTGCGGTTTTACTGGTTGTTGATACTGAGTAAACATTGCATGCGTATTTCTGGCTCCCAAGACAGACACGTCAATCATTTTCGGCTCTTTTGCATCATTCGGTAGCGTGATCGTGAGAGCCAAGCCACGGAGAAACCTGTTTCTTGTGTTCACACAACTACACCACTCATATAGCGTACATATCAAGAGTTTAAGTCTCCTCTATACAATCAAGTAACAAAAGTATAAAAACTTACATCAACATCTTTTGTAAATGAAAAAAATAATAATAATCTAATACATTTCTCCTGGTTTTTAATCTAAACTCAAAAAACCGGGAAAAACATGAAACATATGCACAACGATAAAAGAATGGTACATTGTGAACAACAATTGCGCAACAAATAAGTACATGGTGCTTACCGGTCTCGTTGTGCAGGGAAACATTCAAGTATTGTCTTTTAAACGAGTTAATTCCCGCTTCGCACTCCTCCACACTTCTAATCATCCCTCTTCGAACCCCCATCTTCATGTTTTCGATGTACTGTAAGATCCCTGCCTTGTGCGTTTTCAGTTTTTGTTCTATGAGCTCGACGTCTTTCGCGTTGTAGGGCTTGTGATGTGTTCCAAGACCATTATAGACACCGTAACCATGATAGCAGATTTCCTGCCAACAGAACAGATTGGGACCCAGCATCCAATCGCCCGCATAGTAGTTGACATCGTAAGGTTGGCCGAATATATGCTGAACATAGTGCTTCACTTGAGAGAGCGCTTTCCTCTCCCTTGGTGTCAACTTGTCTGCGTTGATGCCTTTGTCCTCAATTTCCTTCAGCAAAGCCTGGGCGGTGTCCGTTCGATTTTTGATTGTTGAAGGGGTCGGATCATAAGCAACGTATTCCATTTTGACTCTATCGGTGGTGACATCTGGATCATAGTAGACATTGTAAGGATGGAGTTTGTAGTATGCAGCCTTGACGCGCGAGAGAAACGTAGGAAGTCCCACTCTTAGCGCTTCTCCCGAAAATTTACACCTGTCCACCGAAGGGGCCGCTGTTCCTCCTGTTGTAGTACTGGGAGATGCTGTAGATGTTGGCTTTTCATCACTCTTTTTGGTTGCAGCAACAGCAATCAACGCGATTCCTACGATGAGAATGATCAGGGCCACAGCCAACACGATGATACTTATCATCCTCTCCTTTCCACAGAACCTTTTGACACCTGACTTGTCTGTAAAAATTATCATTTCCGAGCTTTTGGAAGACTCCATGACTATCAAGAAACTGCAACAACACTTGCGAAACGAAGCAGTTTTGCAAGTGCTTTCCCGGGTCTATCGCCGCCTTGCACAGTTCCAAGTCTTAAATATGCAGTGTCGGTTCTCCCTTGATCGTCTAGTGTGATCAGGGGCTTTCAAAAAGTCAATCACATGACAAGTCAATCATAGTGAAGTGATATCTTCAAATAAAAAAGCACTGTAGTCATTTCCGGTCACACATGAAAGAGGAAAAATAACCCGAGGCAAACAACCTGCTGTTCGGAGCCCAAATTAACACTTCTGTTTTCTCGATAATCCCACATGAAGATCCTTCAAGGAAACGAACGTCTTTGTCTATAATTTACCGGTGAAATATAGGTCCTGCAATCTTGTTGATTTCGTTACTTTTTCCACGTTCTGACGGGCTTTGTTGCCAACAAAATTACCCGCATTAAAAACCAAGGTCACCGGATCCTGATACGTCCACGTCTTTATTATCATTTTTTACTTCACTGTGCAATATTTTTACCACATGCATTACTTGGATAAGTAGAGTACATTTCAATCAATTCAGAAAGCGTATGTGGCTCATAAGGGACATATCGATTTTTTTCGTCCCAACTTAATAACTTGTGATCGCAGCATAATAACTTGCGATCGCAACTTACTAACTAGCGATCTGGAAAAGCCCAGCCATCTGAAACTTTCAGTAAAACGAAGAGAGTGGTCAGAAAGAAACGCTCACGGATGGAGTTACCAACCATCTTTTTCCTCTGATCAAGAGTCAACACGCATGCCCATACATACCATGTAACAAAACATATTAACTTGACAAGTTCGCAAGTTGCGATCGCAAGTAAGTAAGATGCGAGCGCAAGTTAAGTTGCGACGAAAAAATCGATGTGTCCCTTATGAGCCACATACGTACATACCTACATACCATGCGTACATACGAAGGAAGTACTTGGAAAGAAATTGAATTTAAAGTTCATTACCCCAGAATGTTAGAATACGAAGCACAATCACCGATTACTGTAAATCCTCGAATGCAAAAACGCCCATCCGCTCATTTCAAATGTTCAGGAAAAGGACGGAAGTAGGGTTGCCCAAAAGTGTCACAGCAATTTCAGTTTCACCGCGACATTTTCAATTTCATCACGGCAATTTCAATCATTGTGGGTTATTACCCAGATTGTAATGGGCCTCTAGAATCAAGGCGAGTATTTCCGGTTTTTTACTGAGGCAGGTTGAAAATCGCCATGGTGAAAGTGAAATTGCCGTGACGAAAATGAAATTGCCGTGAATAAAGTTGAAACTGCCGTGATGAAATTGAAACTGCCGTGGCGAAATTGAAATTTGCCGTGACACTTTTGGGCCACGGAAGCCCTTATTCGTGAGGGGTGTTGGTAGGGGGGGGGGGGGGGGGAAGGTGTTTTTTTCCCACAATTGTGCCCAGATGGACATTTATTTTCGCAATCTTTTGTAGTATTTGCGCGTCACCAACAGCAGACGGTAACCCGTGTAGTAATGGGCTGATCACGGCCATGACCATTTTCCAGGTCCTTGGAGTAGGCCATTTGACACGAAAGGCCTTCCAGAGGTTGGGTGGTGAAAAGGAATTAGACCGAAAGGGTCAAGTAGTTAACAATTTTTTTTTTTTTTTTGTCTGGTGGAATACTCGTGATTCCTGATCTGTTGTAGAGTTCAAGGGGGAAAATGTCGCTTTTGTGAGCGATTGGGTTACCAAAAAGGCTTTCCACCAACTTTGCAGTGTTTTCAAAGGTATATGTACAGAAAATTGGATTGAATGTGAATGAACCAGTTTCCCAATACATGCAGTGAATATCAAATACCGGAACATTTGTTTTTGGGGAGGTGTATCTGATCGTCAAATTCAGCGTTAGGGTACAGCATTTGAAAGGCTTTTACTTCTGCCGAACGGTAATTTGAACAAGCAGTTCGAATCAAATGCCCGGGAATTGTTGGTTTTGAGTTGATCGGCGCATAATATACAACCTTCCATATAATCACATGGACCTGGAAATTGAGATGCGACCGCGAATTCGGAGAAACGGGGTTTCTAGATAGATGGGCTTTTACGAGAGGGGGCGCTTTACATTCGAGAATGTACAGTAACCATATTGACCCTTAAAGTACCTAACAGCGATCAGCATCTAATTTCTCCTACAATATTACTTCTTGGTCAAACATCCAGGTAATGAGAATAAAGGAAATGATCTCCAAAGATCAAATGTCTTGATGTGAAAGAGGTGAGAATACTCATGTTGAGACAGGAGCTTGAAGGGTTACTACTATAAAGCCTCCGCCTACTTTTTTCTGTGCAAGTAACGAGACAACAAACGTTGTACATTCAGTGTTTGCCGTGTCCATCACTCATTTTTGCAACCCTTCAATTCAGAATCGTGCAGGCTTGAAATTACCTTTTCTACAATCCTGGCCAAATCGCTCCGGACAGAGGCCGCGGTGTTACTAGGACCGATCTAGACATGGTTTCACTTCCCTCCCCTCACCCCCCACCCCCCACCCCCCCTTCTTCCACCACGTTAACAATTGTTAAGGTTGGTACACACTTGTTACATGTTGGGGGGGGGGGGGGGGCAGTTCCCTTTGTGTAAATTCCCCGTTTGATGAGAAACCTCCTGAAATCATGTTTTAAAGCTTTGCATAACGCCGAGATCTGGCAAGACTATCTTAAAATAATAAAACAGGAATGCCCCAATGAACTGCACCCAAGCAATTCAATTAGGTGAGTGGTCCTGACCGAAAATGGCACTCTCCAAGATAATGCGTCGAAACTATTTAACAATCTACCAGAAACTGTGAAGACTGCAGAACCTTTTTAAGGCTCTGAAGGAATTTTTTAAGAAACAGAGTACAAAGCGATTAGTTAGTTTTACTGTAACTGGTTTCCGTTAATCCTGTTTCTACTGTATAATTTGTAAATAACTTAATCTTAATTTGATTTATTTTGTAATTGTAATTAATGTAATTTAACAGGGAAGAGCCACCCAGTGGATCTGTTAATAAACCATTATTATTATTATTATTATTATTATTATTATTATTATTATTATTATTATTATTATTATTATTATTATTATTATTATTATTATTATTAACGTATGTTTTAGGGACTAAATTTTGTCCCCGCCACATGTTGCAGAAAATTCAGCTAGTTTGAATTTGTTTTCGTGTGGGAGCGACAAAAGAACCCAAATTTTTAAAGTAGCATAGTGTGCACTGCTCTTGCAAACTGTTCCCGCTACAAAATACCGTTGTTCACGTATCATTGCAACGTGCCTCGTACGCGGTTCCCCCGAAGGGGCACGTCTCCGCTTTGTATTCCTGTTTCGTGTGCCCTATGTGTAGTGTATGCTGATCTTCAAGTACTGCTCAACGATGAACTGGGGATCAACGTAGTGAGCGACTTATAGCAAAGACGTCGATGCTGACATGGAAAAGAAAAGCTCATTAAAAAAAAAAAACATAAAAAAGAGAGCGCGGAGCCAAGTGTCCCAGAAACAATTGGCCAGGATTATAGATCATTGCTAAAAACTAGTTTCTTTTCTTCCCAGTCACATAAAAATTTCACGTAAAATCTGAGCGAGGTTTTCGAACTGCCTAAGGATCACGTGAAATTTTGAGCTCATAAAAAAGTAAGCATGAGCACACGAGGGTTGATAAATGTGAAAATAAATGTTAGATGTATTCTGATCAACAAGACATAGTCCTGTGAATAATGAATGGATAAATGTTCTTTTCCCATCCCAAAACAATCTCTTTCACAAATAGTGTGGGTGTGGTTTCCTTATCAGTGGCCAGCGGACTGCCTTTGACCTTCTCTTCGCTTTTTTGTTCATCTCAGTCTTCTTGGGTGGAGTCAGGATGACGTCACAGCCCTCTTTTGTGTCGTCCAGCTCGCAGTCCACGTACCTTTTCACGTGATCGGAGAGGTATGCTAGTGGAGACGATCCTTGAGCAAGAACCTGAGGCGATAAAATAAATGAATCGGGAGATCAGACTAACCCGCTACACCGGCGGGATATAGCTAGCTGATTTCAGGAACAAGACATTTTGCTTGCAGTTCCGTCCACTCTGGTGTACAAATGACTAGCTCTTTGTTGGAACAAATCTAACATATGCTTGAAGGGAGGGGAGGGAACCAAATAGACCATTTACGATATATTAAAATTATAGCTTGCTACGAGGCTTGGGGAGTAAAAAAAAATAATTATTCATCTCTGAACCTCAATGTAATTTCTGTTGTTTTATTCCCCTAAGCCTCGTAGCCAAGCTAGAATTTTAATATATCGGAAATAGTCTATTGTTCGCTTCAATTGCCTGGCTAAACTAGGAAACATTGTTGCAGACGCGTTTAGCCGCGCGAGAAACATGTTGCGGACGCAAATTTTGCTTCTACCATCAAGTGGATCTGTTGTGGTTCAATTTTATCCTTGGTTTAAATATTATTTTCCGTTGTTTCATACTGTCCCCTTATCAACATTACCATACCGAAGAACAAAAGAAAAGAAAATTTAATTCAACCGAGGATGAAGTTGTACCACAACATATACACCTAGCAAAATAAAAACAACATGGAAAGGACACCAGTCTCCAAGCAGCGTCATCAAGGGTGAACGTCTTGGGAACTACACCACTGCAGAAAAGCTTTTTAACCTGCGAAATCTAGTTTACCTGGTAATGAAAATCCTGCAACCTGAATTTGTCCTGTAACGTATCTTTGGCATATTTTCTGGCGTTCTTGATGTCGAGTTGACCAATCATGTAAGCTGTAGCTTGACCCGGGTCACTCTGATACCGAGTCACCTGGGGAAACATAACATACAATATATGAGCCCGATCCGATCCTTTCCAACCTGATCCTCTACAAAGGATAACTTCTATATTGAACATTCCAGTCTTAAGAAAGTAAAAACTTAATTCCTGAGAGTTGGACCATTAGTCTGGAACTCATTACCCTTAGAATTCCGGAATTTGCCTAAATTTACTTTTGAAAAGAAACTTAAATCAAGACTCGTGGAAATTCTCATAAACATTATTGTAATGTAATAACTATAGTTCTGTATTTCGTATTTCTCTTTCTCCTTAAATTTACCAGTCTTTACAATGTCAGTTATATTATATCTCACTTTTTACATCCTTCCAGTGTTACCTTTGTTCCTTTTACAGCTAGTTTTGTAATTTAGTTCCAATTTTATTTATTTGTAATTTCTTTTCTCTTCTTTCCCAGCCTCGATTTGCTAGCTAAATGCGGGTGGTAGAATTTTTGTATAAATTTATCTGCTTGTGATGTAATAAAGTGTTGTTTTTTGTTGTTGTTGAGTGAGAATTATTGACCTGGACCGAGGAGATATGTGATCTATTCCCCGCGCACTGCATCCCAGGGCGTACCGCACGAGGGGAATATATCACATATCCCCGAGGGACAGAACAATGAGATGCTGTATATTTCAGTTGAAGAGGGTTTCCAGTGCGAACAAAAAGATTTGTTTTCTCGTCAGCAACATTCCGCATGGCCTCAGGCTTACACGTGATGACATTGAATTGTAAACATGTTTTGCTGTCTGTTGCAAATTTGCATTTACGCACTTCTCTTCGTTGTGAACGGAACGAAAGGGAGAAAAAAAGTACAGAAAATAGTATTCATAATCTTCTTATGGCTTAATCTTGCCAAGACAACTCCAAGAATGGATTGGACGTCGGTGAGTTTTCTAAGGGAAACAGAAAACAAGGACTTATGGTTCAAAAGAAAAGCAAGACGTGATATATTATTGAACACTTTGAAGTTACATAAAGGTATGATTGTATGGATTAGTTTTTTTTCTTGTTGGTTAAGACCATGTTGGTTCTGTAGAAAGTGATAAAAATTGTCTTATATTCGTAACCTATCCTCATTGAATGAAAACACCACTGCATTTACATCTACTGTTCATTCAGTCCTTTTTTAGTTTCTTTTAAGGGCTCTCTGTACGAGACTAGCCTCCCACGCAGACGTTCTCAGGGGTTCGTCACGCGTTCCTGGGGCAGGAACGCGTGACGAACCCCTAAGAACGTCTGCGTGGGAGGCTAGTGCGAGACTAGCTCAACAGGAATATGCTCCAGTGTAAAACTATTGTAATTAGCTATCGTTTGAGCCCCACTCTCCCCTGTTACGATCAAAGCCGACACCAGCTTCTTAGATTTGTCTGGGATTGATGATTTGACTCGAATGAAAACATGTTGTCAGGGAAAGGTATAAACCATGAACAATAGGACTCAACAATTCTATGTGAAGCATTTGAATCGTACATGTAAGCTTATTTTTCTTGTTGGAAATAAAAGCACGTGCGGTTTTAGGGCTCAAAATTTACATACTTCCCGCGGGCAAAGAACAGCAAACACGAAATACGCGCATGCTAATTAATTGACTCTGAAAAGCCCCGTGGGAACGAGCCAATAAAGTATATATGTATGTATGTATCACCCACAATTTCATCGGGTCGTATCGTTTACGATTTACACTTTGCATGGGACAAAGTGGTTTTATTCGAGTGTATATCTTGTGGTTCAAATTTATCCTTGGTTTAAAATTTTTCTTCCTTATGTATTGTTCTTGGGTATGGTAATGTTGGAAATGAGTTTGAGACACTGGAAAATAAACTTTGAACCAAGGATAAAATTGAACCACAGCATGTATTCCCCCTGAAAAGGACATTAAGAAAAATGAGCCAAAAGGAAAATAAACAAGATTTCTTCCTTTTCGTTCATCAGCATCAAATTTCTCCTTGTAATTCCTTGAAGAAATTCATTAGGCTAGATGAGTGAACAGTCGATTTAAAAGTTCTTACAACATAGCCAGTCTTATTTCAAGTTTTGATAAAGATGGCTGACAGTCATCGAAACTGTCAGCATAAATAAGACTTTAATATAAGACTGGCTATGTTGTAAGAACTTTTAAATCGACTGTTCTCCTTGTAATATCAATGCTTATTCAACCCCTGAGGTTATGAGAATTAAGGATATGATCACTCAAGGTGGATTTTCTCGATACTTTATTAACTTCTTCCCAGTACTTTTATAAGAAAAGTATCGGTAGCAAGATAGGAGAATTTGTTATTTGATATCAGGGGTCAAAGGGGTTAAAACTGATTTCTGTTTGTTCTTCCCTCGAAAAGTCACGTGATGCTTTCTTCTTGATCCTCTATGAACAATTTTAAGTTTCGGCAAGTTTATTTTGTCAAATATTTTGTGCAATTTTACCGAAACACAGCAAATTCCCGTGACAACCCCGTAAAGGAAATATATAGGACGCCACCTTATGTCCCGGCCTTTTAGTTCTTTTTTTTTTTTTTTTCCCCGAGGACTAACTCGACAATCACTGGTTTGTGGTAATTTTAAATTTGTGTTCACGCGTTCACTGGTGTTAACAAGTTTAAGCGAACTTCTCGGAGGCGAGAAGGCAAGGCCAGTCCTCGAGTTCGGATTCTTTCAAACTCCCTCAATTGCTAGCGTTAGGTTGAAGAACATGTAATTTCAAATTTTCATCTACTAGTCACAGCATCATCTAAAGCAGTAATCGAAAGGTCATACATACTCACCGTAAGGTATCTTCATCAACACGAATCAACCAATCAAGAAACGCTGCGTTATATGAAGAAAGTTAAGTAAAAACAAACAATGCATGTGCGTGCATGTACCTCTTTCTTGGCCAGGTCAGTGTTATCCCAAGCATACTTGTCAAAATACCACAGAGCGTCCTCTCTGGTGAAGTTAGAGTAGTAATGAAGTCCGGTGTCCACGATTAAGCGCAGAGCGCGCCAAATCTGATAAAACACAAACAGAGGACGGCGTGTATTAGCCCTTGAAGCCCTACCAATGATCAGCATCAAATTTCTCCTTGTGATATCAATGCTTATTCAACCCCTCAGGTCATGAGAATTAAGGATATGATCACCCAAGGTAAATTTTCTTAATATTTTAATAACTTCTCCCAGCACTTTTATAAGGAAAGTATGGGGACAAGATAGGAGAATTTGTTCTTTGATATTAAGTGTTAAAGGGTTAAAATAACGGTTTAAGTTTCACCTTGGAATTCCTCGTTTGCTATAGTACTCGGGATGAGCATTCTGTGACGTAAAAGGAACAGTGTGCGTACAGCGCATAATTGCGATGCATTCCAAAAACGTGCCAGGAACTTGTGCCGTGTAGTTACTACTTGTGTCCTGGGCACACGTCTTTAGGTGTAAGCCACCCTTCTTAGTGACAAAGTTTAGACACGAGGACCCAAATATCGCCACTGCGATTACATGTAGTAACTTCGACTGATTTGGTGTGAATGGCGTAGAGACAGACCTACAACTGTCTGTACAATACCAGAAGGAGTCATCTCATATCGACTCTCAAAAAAAGTGTGAATTTGTGTATTCATTAGAATTGTTGCTAGTTCAACCCTTCACCAACGTTTACCCACAAAATCTCGAGCACTCTCCGGCATCCACTCCTCGTGACTTGTCAGAGTATTTCTGCTCAGACAGTCTTTAAATCGATCTCAGTTTAATATGCTGTGGTGTTTTTTTTTTTTCTGACCAAGAAATCTCGTCAACCCAAGTAGTTCAATCTCTTTCTCTTGATGGGCTTCTAACTCTCATACCTTTTCACACTTAAGCCTCAAGCACTGTTCTCGTGTATTTCTAAGTGGGGAGAATTTGCTTAAACATAAAGAACTTAATTTTTACCTTTGGTGATAATGATCATTTTCTTTATTCTCACCACTTGTATGCCTGTTTTGATTAATTAGTGACATGGAAGAAGATTTCAACTGAATGCTGGTAAAGAAAAGCATGTCTTGAATTTGTCGAAACACGTACCGATTGCATGGGTTTTCAAGACGAGTGGCCAGTGTTTGAGCAGACTCGAGATGAGGGTAAGTGTTTGATTTTTTTGTCTTTCATTTTTAAGGGGGCTTCTATGAGGTACGGAGCATCTTTTAGAGAGGGACGTTTATAACAAAGCACTTGCCTATTTTAGGGGCTGATAATAGATACTGGGTGTTTGTTAAACACTGGGCGCCTAATGGATCATTATCTGTAAACGATACGCCTTATAAAAGGTATAAACTGTTACGCTGTACCTGCCACTTCAGCATTCCAAATTTCTGCATAGGCTCGTTCTTGTAAGTGTCCGTGTCTTCTGCTATGAGCGGGTTTTCAGCGTACAGTGCCCAGCCCTCAGTGAAAGCTGTGTAATAGGTTTCCTGGTCCAGCCAAGTCAACGCATCTTCACAGCCATCACGAAAATGTTCAGTATTTCCCTGAACCTAGACGATGGACGAAAATCTCTCTTTACAAACATCTCGGTTAAAATCTCCACCTAGAGACGGCTTAAAAATACAAAGACTTTCGATGGAAAATAATAAAGCAGGTACTAGCGGTGGGGGTGGTACCAGTCATCGCCATGCATTCTAAGAAAGATTTTCCTTTAGATGCACAGTACAGAATAGTGTCTCAGAAGATTATCTCCTTCAGTATAGACTTACATGTACATACTGTACATGGCTTCACAACATGAATATCTCGAAGACAATCTAAGTACACGTACATCGAAATCTGTCTTCTATATACTGAAAGGCGAAGTGATACCAACACTTCCTTTTACTTTTATTTTTACTTTTGCAAGCTAATATTAAGTCATCTTATACGGCGTTCCAACTTGCAAGCTAACATTAAGTCAACTAATACCGCGTTCCAAGTTGCGGATTAAATTCGTGAATCGTCTTTATTAAGTTGTGCTATCACTGCCATAATTGTGAGGATGTGTGTAAAAAAGGCTAAACATTAAATTTTTGCTCTCTGTAGAACTAATCACTTACAGCAGCCCTTTGAGTTAATTAAACAGTTTCTTGCTCAACAACAGTGACAGACAAAGAGTTCCTAATGGTCCTGTTAAAAAAGAGTATTACTGGTGGAAAACCAAAATTTATAAACCAGGATGGGGCGCGCAGGTTACGACTGAAACTACAGTACATTAAACAAAAAATAAAATAAAATAAAATAAAATAAAGGTGCAAATGCACTTAAGAACTAAAAGACTGCAAACTACAGGGATTGCTTCAGTCATCAGTTGCTATCAAAGCAGGGCGTTAAACATTCAAGGCCAGTTGTTGTTGCATTTGCGAAGTGAGTGAGATTGCCGACTTGAAATACGATAGCAACGTCACTGTCGTTTTGAAAACGTGCAAATTTCGTGCTCTGTTTGTTAAATGCCGATTAATATCATGCAAACTAAGCGAGATACAAGCAAGTTTTATGCGCCGTTCGGTCAAGTAACAGCATATTTCTTATTATTATTTTTTTTTTAACAAGTATTTTTGATTTGACAGCTTAGATTTCTTTCAGTTTTCTTTAACACCGCTTATCTGACAATTCCACACAATGAAAACGTACGGCGATGAATAACAACACTTTTAAACCCGTCAAAATTAATGCATATATGTGTCGAGGCCACGTTGCGTCTACGTCTGCGTTAATCGGGTAAAACTGCCGGACCTGCACAGTACATGTATTCTATCGACCAAGAGGACTACTGTACAAAATAACCCACGTATACATGCATCAGTGAACGGTGCTCGCACCTGAGTGTGATGTCCTGGCCTTGCCTCATGTGCATTAACACTCCATTCAGAGAACCTCGGACCTAAGTTTTCCAGGAAAAATGGAATGTTGTACAAAGCATTTCTTGAGCAATACCTATCACTGCCTTCATAACTCTGGGCCCCACTTGATGGGTTGAGATCAGGGATGAGGTCGATGGGGCAGTTTGGAGTGGTATGCTCTGGGCCGGTGAAGTAGAACATGCCCACTGTTTTGGGGTCCAGCATGCTCATCACCTGAAATGAAACATATGCTGTTTACCATAAACAACAGAAAACCAGTTGTTTCTACAGCACTCTATCCCGGACAGAGTCAGTTTTGTAAACAGCACGCAAAATTCCCAAAAGAAAGTTCTATCGGAGGTAAGTCATGCTCCATTTACAGAAATTTTCTGAACGCCCAAAAAACAAAAACAAAACAAAAAAACAACAACAAGGAAACTTTTATATCAAGAAATTAACAAATACAATTTTATTACACTAACTGGCAGGGTAGCTGTTGCTATTCATAATAATAATTATAGTGATGATGATGATGATGATGATGATGATGATGATGATGATGATGATGATGATGATGGTGATGATAGTATGCTTCCTACTACAAACATATTTGAGTGAGGTTCATGACTCTAGCAAGGGCTGCAACCCGAAAAGAAAATTATGGGAAAACGAACCGTTTTGCATTATGGCACTTTTTCCAGATTGAAGCTGAATGTAAGTTACATGAAATGACTTGTAAACTGCTTGTGAATACAATACTTCAAATATTGATGTCCAGGGTTATCATTACGTTTTTGGATATGATGCATCACATGTTGCATTGCACTGTCACACCTGTAACAGTCTTCTTGCTTTCTGAGTAAATGACCCTACAACCATCAAGATCACCTGTAATACCAAGGTTCTTTCAGGGGTATTCAGCTGCTAACAGATATTAGGGTTACAGCCCTGTCTTCAAACAGGCAGGCAACAGGTTAGAGTACCTGGGCAGGTACTTGGATGTGTTCGTTTATGAAAAATGTTGGTCAAGATGACAACATTAGCCAGGGAAGGTCTTGTTCACAGATGGCCAATTTACCTGGCCCCGGCTGTTCAAAGAGAGGATAACTTTATCCAGCGAATAAAATGTATTGGTTGTAGTACATTTTGTCTGCTGGATAGCAATTTATCCACAGGATAGAGTTACCTGTATCTGCTCTTTGAACAACTGTGGCCTAGTGCTTGGCCCTTAGGAAACCCCTGAATCTGATGTTATAAAAGGTATCTCCTACCTTTCTGGCCTCTCTGAACCACAACTGCATTGCAGCCCACCGTTTTGGACAATATTTCTCCGCATCTTTAAGATTGCTACATTTTTTATGTGCATCTTTGTCAGACTCATTCTTTGGGATAGGCGCATCATTGAAGAAGCTTTCTGTAGAATTTAGCTTTTGCCTGAAGAGTCTGACAGCCTCGGCACTGTCATTTGTACCTGTCATCTCTTTTGCTATCTCTAACACCTGAGAAATGCCAGAAAAATATGATAAAGTACATGTAATATTTGAAACGCGAGGAAGATCATTTCATCTGATTTCCAAACACCAAGATGTGGGTTGAAAATTGAGGGACAGCCAAATTTTTTAAACCTGAACTTTAAGGTGTTTGGAAATGAGATGAAACACTGTTGAAGTATTAGTAACCTTGGCTGGTATCCAGAAGGGGCCCGGTATAAAATGATCAATTTAAAAGTAAAACTGAAACTCATGTTTGATATACAATGTAGCTTCTCAAACCATTAATAATTCTTAGAGAAAATTCAAAGCAAAAGTTCACCAAATTTTGTGATACTTTAAAAGATCACATTTCCAAACCTCCTTCAGTTCACAGTAGTGATTTCCTTTGTTTGCTCTTCATGAATTATTTTATAAAGAGTTTGATGAAGATTGATTTCAAAATAGCCTGGACACTTCGCTGAAAAACTGTCAATCTTAATCTAAACCATCATATATTTAGTGACCACCATGTCCTATTTGCAAAATCTTAAGGAGCTGGGGAAAGGAGGCAGGAGAGAGTAGCAAGATTCGGTATTACTATCCATTTTCCTTTCAGCCTAATACCCACCCCCTTAGTCACACTTTCTATCATCCCTAATCTTCCCTTGCTTTTAAAATCCAAGATGTTGGCTCTAGCACTCTCCCAAAATAATATGCCTGCATTTCAGGTTATATTATATGAAAACTTTGCATGCATGTTCATATTGAGGATTTCAGGTCTATTCAGCATAGCAAAGCTTCTGGTCATGTGAGCCTTTGAAGTGCGTTGCATAAATTTGTCAGCTCGTGACTTGTGTACTCTGACAATGCTTGCACTTGATTTGGAGCATTATTGACTCGACCTTGCCAGTGTTATATTTTTTTAAAAGGTGCTAAAAATACAATAAATCATTTTTCTCACCTTGGGGTACAATACTGCCAGTTGTTCTTTTCCAAGATTATGAACTTCTTCTGGTTTCATTTTATTGGTGGTGAAATATGGCATGATCAAAGAATAGGAATGAGGCCCATCCAGCTTGTCACCATTAGGTAGAATTTGGTCAGTTGGCGACGACTTATTCTCTTTGCCATCATACCAAACAAATTTAAGTGGCAAGCTTCCCAGACCACTAGATACATTACTTGGAACACAGTAAAGAATGTATTCTTCTTCTAAAAATCTGTGAGAAAAAATTATCAAGGAATTGTATGCAAGATTAGGTAATAAATAAATATAGATACTTATAGTCTAGAATAAATTACAGGCATTTTTCCCCGAGTGCAATTTGAGTGAGTGATGCAATATTGAATTCACCTTGGTGTCAGGATTAGAGAAGCATAAGCCTAAATTTAAATAGACCTTACAGCCTTTTGCTCAACCCTATGCACACAATCCTAGGAAATTTGGCTGACCAATTTTTATAACCAACTCTGCTGCTTTCAGACTTGCTTGGGTTCATCCAATCCCTATCTTAACTTGTTAATTAACAGATCCTTTTTTCCATGAGAGAGGAAAGCTCTGCAATAATCATGTCAAGTTTTTATTGAGCATAGGTAGGTCTTGGCGGTTGCATGTCTGTATGAGGCCCAAATGTGTTCAATTTTCAGTTCAAGGAAAGCTACAAACATGCCACTTTGTTTTCTTTGTGGAGCCGTATTTGTATGAGCATTTATTTATTAAGAGGATTTTGAGCATTTTATTGTGCACTGTGCTAGCTGCAGTATTCTTAAAACTTTTGCGAAAGCAAGAATTGTTCAATGATCTTCTGAAACAGAGGTACGGATATTTTCTTGAACCATGACGGACTAAAATTATTAAGCTGCCCATGATCAATACATTTCATCTTTTCAATATTTTCAAGGTTGACCCTGATTGATACAGGCATTACATACTCAATCAGTAATATCATAATAGTATTGTATATGGTGTAAATGGGCCTAATTATAGCTATATATATTGTAGGCCTTGTTGGATCGTATCTGGGAACATTCTGCAGGGAATTTATAGTTAATCAAATTTAATAAAATTAATGACATTATTAATTGAACATACCGTATCAGTTGATGAAGTGGTTCTCCTAAATAAGTTAACAAGTATTCCTTGACAGTATCGCTGACATTCTTTCCATCGTGTTCTTTCTTCCATGCATCATCAACTTCCTTTGTTATATTGCTGTAATAATCTGGATGCAATAATGGTTCCACAAACCATTCCTTCCAAATACCTGAAAGGATACATTGGAAAGAGAAAAAAAAAGGTGTATAAGTGTATGAATACAATTTTGAGGCTGTTGACCGACATGTATCTATAAAGTTACTATGTGGCCAGCATGGGTATAGCAAATAGAGCAATTATTCACTTTGTCATGATTGCCCAATATACATGCAGGTTTGGATATACATCTATAATTATATTACAATGGAGCGTAATATTAAGACAGGATACTGTACATACAGGTTGCTAGCTGAATTTGGGATGTAGTCATAACAAACACGTATGTGTAGGGCAATGGAATCAAAAGAGAATTAAAGAAAAAGGCAAAAAATGAAAAATGATATGAAAAAGATATCAAAACAGTAACTCACATGAAACCACATAATTTAAATTGCATCAAGCCAACATAAAATCATCCCTTAAATATTAATTTAGTAATGATTTCAAAATACAGGTAATGTTGGATATTTCCTTAAGTTTCTGTCTCAAGGACTTATGACAAAAATAAAATGACAGACTTCAGGAAACTCTCTAAAAGGCCACCTCCCATGAATGCATGCCAGCAGATTATTTGAGGCCTTTCAGAATAATCTCGAAAGCAGTGCCTTGGTGGGGGTGGGGGTGGGGGTGGCAGTTACATATTGTTTGGTTAGGGAGGTGATATTTCAACAGTCGACAACAAAATGCCTGATTTTGTGGCTCTCTTGGGGCAGTCAGGTGATCGCACAGTTGTGATAATCACATGGCTAACACAATGCACTATCCAGAAAATTACCATACCCCTTCCCCCCACCCAACAGATGACTTTTTGGTTTGAGCTCCCCTCCCCATCCCTCTGGAAATTCTACTTAATAAATAGCTTTGAAATACTTTCCTTGAAAAACCTTGGCTTTTTAAGAACCCCCTCCCTGCTCCCACCGAAAAAAAAATTAAATGATGTTCCATGGGATGGGTAGAGGGAGATGGGGGGGGGGGGGGGAAGCAGAAAGTTTAGACCCCTAACCTCCCCTCCTCAGGTTTTCCACTAAACACACACCCAACAAGAACAAATTTATTCACAACCATGGGCAACTGTTACAAACAGGAAATATTTAGACCTCGTTATTAATATTGGATTATAATATTGCTCTCTAAGTTTTAAATTACAAATATTCGGGAAATGTTGAATTTAACTTTGCTAATTAAAACGACAATTCTAACTCTTCGTCGCGTCGTCTAAATAAACAATTGAAATCGCTTAAGCGAAACATTAACCGGCGGCTATAGTACTTCTAAAGTTGTAAGTCAATTCAAGTAAGTCTGAATACCTTCAAAACAATCTGATAAGCACCATAAAATCCATGGCCCTTCGCCAGTTATGTAATCAAATGACTGTGGGAAACTCTCAGGTGAGGTCAAGTGAGATGGAAAAAACATAACTTAGTTTATACAAATGAAAAAATGCTTTTCTTTTGTAAACAAAACAATACAAGAATTACAACCGATATAACTACCACTTTATAAAATAATGTGAGCTAACATGTAAATCTCTCAAGGCTCACGTGTAAATTTAAATTGAAAACAAATTAAAGGCCGCCGGCAATGAAACTGACCTGTTTCGTTGTAGAGCGAGACATTCAAGTACCTTCTCTTGATGGAATTAGTGCCTGCAACGCATTCCTCAACGCTACGAACCATTCCCTTGCGAATACCCATCTTCATGTTTTCAATGTACTGCAAAATGCCGGCCTTGTGTGTCTCAAGCTTAGCTTTAATGCGTATCACGTCGGAAGCATTGTAAGGTTTGTGATAAAGTCCAATGCCGTTGTAAATATCGTAACTATGATAACAAATCGGCTGCCAACAGAACAAATTTGGTCCCATCATCCAATCGCCAGCGTAATAGTTTACATCGTACGGCTGGCCGAACACATTTTGCAGATAATGTTTCACCTGGGCAGAAGCTTTCCTCTCCCTGGGCTTCAAAGCGTTCATATTGATATCTTTGTCGTTAAATTCTTCAAGCAGAGCGAGCGCGGTGTCCGTTCGCTTTTTGATCACATAAGGCCTCGGGTCGTAAGCAACGTACTCTCGCTTCACTCTTTCTACGCCTTCCAATGTGTCCTCGTTATCAACATCTGGATCAAAAGGGATATTGTATGGGTGCAGCTTGTAATACGTTGCTTTCACTCTGTTCAAGAATTCGTCAAGGCCAACTCTTTTAGCTTCAGGCGAAAAATCGCATCGTTTCGAAGTTTGCCCAGAGGGAGCGCTCGTAGGCGGTGCTGGCGTTCCGTCGGGCGCACATTTCCCCATTTTCGAGCTTGCAAACACAAGCAGCACAATTCCTGTTATAACAAGTATGATCCCCAAAACAAGAAGCGCCAGCAGTGCAATCCTCTCTCCTGAAATCCACGAGGTTCCAAATTTATATCTCACTTTCTCATCCGGTTCTTCCATAAGCATGGAATGCTTCTCCCCTTTCTCACCGGTGGCCATGTTGAACTGCTTGATGCGGCAATGTGCGGATCCCCTTTGTTAGTGTTTTATTGTAAACAATGATGTAATTGACATATGTCATGTCCAAAGGAATAATGAAAACTCTAGAGATATTGGACTGAACTACTCAAGATCGCAAGGCGGAATGTTTGAAAATCACATTTGCCAGATAAGCTTTTATTCTGTATTTTAGCAATAACTAGCCTGCATGACAGGCGCTTTATGAGCCAAGCGGGGTGAACGCGATATTTCGCGCGGAGCGCGACACGAACGGGAAGCGCGAGACGAGGGGAAGAGAAAAATAAAGCGCCTGTCCGCAGTCCATTGTTCCATTGCAATTTTTCTCTTCCCCTCGTCTCGCGCTCCGCGCGAAATATCGCGTTCGCCCCGCTTGGCTCATAAAGCAGGCTAAGCAATAACCGACTGATACTTTTACGAAGACCTCAAAAGTGATTTTCAACATATTTGACAACTTTGAGAGCCTCAATTCTTATTCCGCTTTTCGCTAACGTGGGAATATGCGGTACAGCGTGAACGATCAGCAGTACTCGAGTAAAGATAACGTGAGATCTTCAAGGAAAGGTAATCCAGATGTTAAGGCAAAATCTAAAAAAATAAATAAATAAATGAATAAAAAATAAAAATAAAAAACAAGAATTGGAAAGATCAAAAGAAAATCAGGTAATACAAGAAACAATAACCCAGGAGCGGTGATTGTGAAATTTTCATCTTATAAATTAAGCAAAGATGGTAGTTCTTAGAGAGTGCGTGGTTTATATGGTAGGATTTGTCGATTCGTTACAAACAGCATGATGTTGCAATTAGATAAAAAAAAAGCTTCGTGACCCGAGTAACCCCGTTAACATTGAAGACAATTGAATGAATGGAACTGTGTATGTTAATAAACCAGACGGCTTTATGGACAATTTAAAGAAAACGAATTTGAAGATACTATGAGCTCATATTTAAAGTTAAACTGAAAAACACAATGGAAACAATAAATTTCTCAACAATAATATTTTTTCAGGACGTAAAAAAAAAGTAATAATAAAAAATAACAATAATGAAATTAAACATTCCTAACAAGCTGGATCGTGACTATAACTACTATCGTTTATCTTGATGACCGTTGATTATCACCCTAAAGACATATTCAACATATTAGTAAAGGAATTAGACATTGAAAAAAAATAATAATAATAAAAAAAAAAAGAGCGGTTTACAACTCTATCAAATCGCTATCGAGGGAATAAAATGTACTCCAACCAATACATTTTATCCGCTGGATAGAGTTATCCACTCTTTGAACAACCCGGCTGGGCCAGAGGCATGTATAATTAATGTAGTGTTTATAAGTACGATGACCTTCGAGCATATTCAGTTGCAAACATTAAAATATATCGTATGATTCTCAGTAATTGGAAAAACAGTGAAAATAATTACCCTTTTCCATAGTATAGCTTCACCGCATAGATCAAAAGAAAATAAACTTGCTGGTGGAGTTGGCCTATATGTCAATAAAAATAATAATTTTATTAATGGTCAAGACTCTCATAGCGACCACTTCTCGTTAGCGACCACCCACCGTAAGCGACCACTTCGTAAACAACCGTTTACGAAGTTTCTCTTTCTCAGTTAAATACTATTTCAAGAGCTCCGGCTCGTAAGCGACCACCACTCAAATTTCTTAAGGCACCGCCACCACTTTTTAGGCCAGAAATTTGACAAAATCATTTGTTTTCTGTTTCCGGTAAGCGACCACCCAAGATAACCCAGTTGTGTTTTGAACTTTCCGTACATTTGTCTGTAAAGCGAACCAGCCGTGAACTACTACTAAAAATAGCTCGCGGGAAAAAAATACAGGACACGACTGGACGCTTTCTGGCACAGCTACATCCCCTTTTTTCGATGTTTTATGAAAATCATTTGACACCAGATTTTTATACAAATACTGTTGTTTCAAGCCTGTTTGCCTACTCGTCAAAATGGCGTCGAAAACCGTGATCAGGCCTATTCAGTGTTCTTTCTAAAACCTTATACAAAGTTTCAGGTGATTTAATTAACATGAGACACATGTACACCCTAGTGTACTTTTCCCGAAACTTGTTGCATGTGAAAAAATCAAATTAGTTTCTGTATGTTTCCCTAATTTTAGCTGGGGTTGTGTTTTCATGACGCCGGATGTCTCGGAGTCTTCAGGCTCTTTGGTCAGCGGGGCAACGCCGGGAAGACTCTGGGGACGTCGAATTTTATTACCGCAGGATTTCTGCGGTAAAACAATGGAAACCGTCACGGAACAGCCAATCAAAAAAATTGAATTTTATCGATGTCCCCAGAGTCTTCCCGGCGTTGCCTCGCTGACCAAAAAGCCTGAAGACTCTGGGTACGAGATTGAACCGACGAAGGAACCGATTTCAGCAAAGGCTTAGATTGCCAACAGTTAGGGCCAGGAGAAGAAGAGCAGAGGGATATTTTTTTCCAATCTCAATTTAAGGAAGATATGCGGCAGAAGAGAAATCGCATGGGTTCTTGAGAGGATAAACCGGATCCGGAAACCGGGAACCGGGAACGGGAAATGGCAGTCTAGAAACGAGTGTACAGCGGTAATCCCTATAAGAATTCAAAATAGGCTATTTGATGCAACTTAAAGAGCGCTTTTAAGGTTTATCTTAGTTTTTTTTTTTGACAGATATTCAGGGTTAAGTTTCATAACAGGAATAAAGAATCCCACCTCAGGAAAGATTTGAAGCTTTTGTGAATCTCACCCCTTCGTCGAACAGTAAATTAGTTTTAAATTTCACACTAAACTTACTGATTTTCCAAGAAAATTTCTCTCCTAGCTAACGACTCAGTTTTAAATCGAGATTCGAAGGAAATTGAAGCATTCGGCGTATATTTATAAAACATATTAACCACATCATATAATGGGTCTGTTTTTGTATGCATGGCTTTCCAACCAATCTCTCGCGCGCGTTTAGTGGCACGAGCAACCAACCCACGTAACAAACTAAGCCTTCGAGGGCAGGTGTGTTCCATCAGCTTGGACTTTCAAAAGGTTCAAAGCGGCATTGATCCAAATTAATCGCGAACTAGATTGTTCCCCCAAAACGTTTTCGAATACAGTTTGGCGTGGCAAAATGACAAAAGTTTCTTGGATTTATTTTCAAATAGGTAGGACTGCGCGAACGTGTGTAGCGGCTTACGTGTCGGCAAAAATTTTGCGTGTTTGAAGACTGCCTCATCGGTGTTCAGACTCGATCTGTTACCGCCTCGCTACTTATCTGCTGATAATGATAATGAGGTTAGGCTACACAAACACCTACATACACTAACCTTGCCAAAAGATGGCAGATTTCAGAAAGGAAAAAAGTCGTCCAAACAAATCGTAACAACCATTGCAGAAACAGGAATACTGTGCTCCATGACTTCGCCTAGACGACATTAAAATAAAAAAAGAGCGAATTCGTCTAGCGTCTAATCAAACGGCGACCTAACGTTAAAAGCTTCCCTTTCATTTCAGTATTTCAGTAATGATAGTAATAATAGTAATAATAATAATAATAATAACAATAATAATTTTTTTTAAATAAATAATATAGTGGAACTACGTAAAACTAAAGTGATTGACAGTATAAAAGATGAAGCAAATGAAATAATAAAAATAATAAACAAATCGTAACAACCATAGCAGAAACAGGAATACTGTGCTCCGTGCCGTAATAATAATAATAATGATAATAACTTAAAGAAAAAACAAATGTCATAATTAAAGTTACAATAGTATTCTTATTTGTAATAAAAGAAATCATATGATCGTATTATCACTAAAAATACATTTGGAAGTAAAATTAAGAATTAAAAACAACTCTTAATGAAAATATATGCGGATAATATCGGCCATTAAAAACAACCATTAAAAACAATTCGAAATAATAATAATAATAATAATAATAATAATAATAATAATAATAATAGTAATAATAGTAATAATAATAATAGTTATTTATTTTTTAATTGTTTCCATCGTGAGGAACAGAAGTTTTAGTATTTAGATTGAGGATTTTATGGATAGTAAATAGCCTAAATAGTTTTAGAATTTAATTACTAGGATCTTTATGATTTGGAGTTGGGATTTTAATTGTAAGGACTTTGGTCGTTGCATTGATTGGCTACGGCTAGCCGCCAAATCATTGTTTAGGATATCTGGGCATCCAGAAGTTTTTACTGCCATAATAATAATAATAATAATAATAATAATAATAATAATAATAATAATAATAATAATAATAATAATAATAATAATAATAACAACAACAATAAATCACTTTTCTTTTTAAGTGTCAATGCATTTAGCGTAGAGCACTAACTGGGTACACTCCTGATGTATGTAATGACATCGAGGCTGGGAATCGAACCCGAGCCACAGTGGTGGGAGGCGTGTGCTCTCACCACTGCGCCATGTCTGCTTCCAACTAAATCAAGCATATCATTACGTGATGACCTCGCTATAAATGTTGATGATATATATATGATAGAATTGCATTTCAAAGACAGTACCGTTTAGCATGAAAATTTTGCGGGTTCTAATTTTTGCGGATTTTACGGATTGAGCTCGATCCGCAAAATTTTGTCCCCGCAGAAAATAACACCTGCAAAATAAAACGCCGCCGCCTTCAGTCAAATTAAAAACTCCGCTAGTGGCGCTTCTGCAGCGGCCTACACAGAAGTGCAGAATTTCAACTGAACAAGAGTGTTATTATTATCGACTGAGTCTGTCAGTCATTGCGTTACAGTAGGGCATAGTTTTCCATAATTTTAGCAGGCCGCTCCCAATTAGGTCTCGAAAAGTTATATATGCTACATATGCTAGCTGCATCTTTCACTCGAAATCCCCTCTGTATGCCTAGAAAGGTTTCAACTACGGTAATTCAAACATTCATACTGCTTTCTTAAAAAATAATGTACGGTAAATGCGGTAAATGCGGTGGTGGCAAACCGTATTAACGAAACAGTGTTTGGCTGCGAATGGTAGGGGTAGGCTTTTTGTTTTGTTGTTGTTCAGTCCCTTTGCGCAGTAAGGTATTAAAGTGATATGTCTCTAATATGTAATTAGAGTGAGCTGTGACTTAATTGACCGTGCAATAAAACTATTCAGGTTTCTTCCATCAAAATATTCTGCTACTTGAACCAGAGCATCGCAAAAATTAGTTCCCAGCAGAAATTTCAATCATCTCGAACCGCAAACATTTGTTCCCGCAAATCACAAAAAATCGCCAATCTGCAAAATAAAACTCCCGCAAAATTTTCATGCTACACGGTATATTGATAGGGGTAATTTATAGACCCCCAAATAATAAAGTTAGCTTTTTTTAAAAAAAAAAAAAGGGCAAGAGAGCCTTGCTGAATTATAAACTAAACTGGATTCACAAAATTAAAAAAAAGGCGTTTCTTAATGGAGGATTTTAACAATGACTTAATTTAAATCCAACAAAAAGAGACATGTTAATAATTTTCTGTATCAATTGTTCTCGTCCCCATTCTAACAATTAATAACACGACTAACAAGGATAAGAAAATTAAGCGCAACACGTACATCTTGATAATATATATGTAAATCACATGGTAGAAAGTTATAAAACTAACATACTTTTCACTGATCTTTCTGATCATTTATCTGATCTTTCTGATCATTTATCTGTGTTTCAATTAACAAGTAGCATATCAAAGTTATCGAATAAAAGAGAAACATCGATTTGACCAGGATATAGACAAATTAATGAAAAAAACCTTTGCATCGACTGTGTGAAAATTTAGAGAAAAAAAAATGGCGTGATGTTTACGATAGTGATAACACAACATTCAAGAAGACTTCAAGGAGTGCTCTTCACGTTAACTTTCTTTCTTTCTTTCTTGTAGTCGAAGTTTTTCGGGTCGCGATTGTGCACATGCGCATTGGACGATGATTGTGTGCTCGCGATATGATGGCTTTGGTCCTCGGAGAACATTTTTTTGGTGAGAATTTTTTTTTTTAAATTTCTTTCACTAGCTTGCAAAATATTTCTTTGCCCCAGTTCTCTGCCCACGATTGTTTTCTTATGCAAAAGGTTTGCAGGAATTTTTGGATGTTTGCCCAACCCCTCAAACTAAATAAGATAATGAATTATTCGCTGCGTGAGAACGGGAAAAAAAAGTACTTTAATTCAGATTATTCTGCAAGGACAAGAACACGCTGTACCTTGTGAAACTAAAACGCCGGGAAGGAACTGAGTGATAACAGAGTAAGTAATAGATGAGAATTGCTTCTCGTCGGAAGAAACTTTGTTATTTGCTTAGTGAACACACAGAATGATATAGGAAGACTTAGCGATAGGCTTTCTTTCCGTCGGGAGTTGCTTGTGGCAAGTCTAGCTTGGGGCTAAACAAACATGGGGTAGACAAATATTCCGTGACTGCTTGACGTATTTTTACATGGATGTCGGATGTGTATATTTTGAAAATCGTGGGTGTGGTCGGAAACATTTAACTATAAATACTTTACCTTCCTGGGGGTTGGAAGTTTACAGGTAATTCGTGGGGATAATATAAGGAATAGGGCAATAAGAAACCAAAAAGCATATTCTCTTGGATGTCTCTGAAGGAACACTGTAGAGTAGTAAGTAAATGATACATAAGGAAGGGCCCACATTCTTTTCCACTCGAGGTCCCGTTCTGCGCTGTGCATGCTACTCGGAGTAACGGAATGGAAGCCAGGAAAAATAAACCCGCGAAAATTACACCAGCTAGTTTTGTTCACACAACAATCCTAGTGTGGAATTCTTAGCCCCCGCGAAAAACTAAAGGAATTCGGGAAGCGACAACTGGCCAACCATGATCAGCTCAATAATAAATCTACGTGAATTTAATATTAGTGCTACAATTGAGGGCATTGATAACAACTGGCATAACACGACAGACACGTCACGATTGGTTTGGGTTGACAGAATGTACACGGGCACGTAAAGTGTTAAAACTATTTATTTTTTTTAATTTAGAAAAATCAAGAATCCTTTTACAGAAGGTGAATTCAAAAGCCTATAATGGTCACGAATCTACTGCTTAAAACTGTAAAATGTCTCTTCTTTCTTCATCGTTGTCATGGCTTCATTGTCATCATTCTCAAACTTCTCATCGTAATCATTAATGTCATCGTCGTTATAATTGTCACGACCGCACGATGATTCTTATCTGACGCCTTGATTGTCATCGCCGTTATCACCTGATCCGTGTCGTCATCATCGTCTCAATCATCATTGTCACTGTCGTCGCCATCTGATCACCATCCTCATCGTTATCATCATCAACTCCTCATCATCATCATCATAACTACTGCAACTATTCGTAAGGCCGCTCACATGTAATCATCTAGAGGAGGTTTTTCCGGCCGTTCGTAGCTCTTCTCACCAACGAGCCCCGCGAATTCGGTAACTTGATCTTCCTCCGGAGCAACAGGGTTCAACACGTCTACGCAACCGTCTTGCTCTTCATCTTTCGCACATCGAACATACTCATGGATGCCTTCCTCAAGATAGCTTAGTGGCGAAGAGCCTTGAGCCAACAGATAGAAGTGAAAATCTTTCAGATCGAACTTATCACCCAGTTCTTTCATCGCGTATTCTCGCAATTCAATAATTTTCAGTTGACCAATCATGTAAGCTGTAGCTTGCCCAGGGTCGCTCTGATATCTTGTGACCTCTTTTTCGGCGGAGTCACTTGTATCCCAGGCAAAATCAGCAAAGTACTTGAGGGCCTCATCTCGAGTAAAGCCTTTATAATGCAGGCCTGTGTCCACAATCAAGCGAAGAGCACGCCAAATCTGAAATTATTTGGAAGCAAATGAATATTATGAAGGAAGAAAGGGAGGAAGGGAGGAAGGAAGGAAGGAAGGAAGGAAGGAAGAGAGAGAGAGAGAGGGAGGGAGGGAGGGAGAGAGGGAGGAAGGAAGCAAGAAAGGAAGGCAGGGGGGAGGGAGGGAGGGAAGGAGGGAGGGAGGGAGGGAAGAAAGCAGGGAGGTAAGGAAGGAGGCATGGAGCCGAAGAAAGGAAGGAAGGAAAGAAGGAAGGAAGGAGGGAGGGAGGGAGGGAGGGAGTAAAGGGAGCGAGGAATGAAGGAAGGAAGAAGGGAGGGAAGGGAAGTAGGTAGGTATATAGGTAGAGAGGGAGGGTGGGAAGAGAGAAAAGATCGAGGGGATGAGGGAGAGAGGGATGGATGAATGAGTGAATAAATAGAGAAGAAAACTAGAGGAATGGAGGGCGAAAAGACTGGCTTTCAACACAAGGACGACGAAACAAAACAAAATACAAATGAAAGCTGGAGCAACTGAACGGCAAGAACGAATATATTGACGAACCCCACTTTGTTATTTCCTCTCACAGGTGATACGCGCCAAAAAATACTCATTTGGGAGGGTAAGAAAAACCTAGGTTCTTGACTGCCACGGATGAATGAAGAGGCAGACTGACGGAGGGATAGATAAAGTAGAGGATAAATCATTTGGGCTAATGAGAGAAAAAGGAGGGCAGACAGAAAGGCAGAAAACAACAAAAAAATAATAATAATAAAAAATAAGCCGTAAGTAAATAAATAAAGTAACATCCGTACCTGCCACTTGAGCATCCCGTACTTTTGAAAAGGTTCATTGTCGTACACGTTCGTCTCGCGGGCTATCAACGGATTTTCCGCGTACAGTGCCCAACCCTCTGTGAAAGACGTATAATATGTAGAACTGTCGAGCCAACTGATCACACCGCCACAACTGTCACGAAAATGCTCAACAAGGCCTTGAACCTAGGGATGATATCATAGACAAATGCTTAGCATTGTTTACAGCTTCTCTCCGTAATTCAAAGCAAACAAAAATTGATCTCTCAAACCAACCACAGCCAGCACTAACTACAACGCAATGCTGAGTCAAACAGAACTCTGAGCAAATATAACTTATTGTATTTAAGGACGTATTTTTTCACCGTTTGCGCCTATGTCGGAAAAGCAGATCTTAGTAACGCCTATTGAAATCCAAAAAGAAAACATGGGGTAACCACGTCTGTTTCAGAGATAATTAAACAAACATTAATCTAAATTAGTCTTCGCTGAACGCATGCGCTGTAGCTATACATTTTGCAAAAGGAGGCATCCTCCTTTAAAAGCTTCCAAGCGCGGGTAAATGAGTGTGCAAAGCAAGTCACGAGTCACGTCACGCATGAAAACAATTGAAAATGGACCCACTATAATAAAAGCAACGTCCGTAACCTCTAATTAATTAAACCTAATCGACTTTCTTCCAAAAGGCAAACTAAAACCGATCGATCTATCAATAATTATTGTTCTGCCATTTCAGTATGGAAATCATGAGACTGAACCGGAATAACCCGCTCCAAAGTATACGCCATTAAAAATATAAATCTTTCTTATGAACTGAACACTTTTTAACCTTCAAACACTGTACCTAAGTTTGATACTTGGCGGGCATCGACGTAACCATGCCGAAAACTGCGGTGCTCATGTAGACGGAATAAGGTCGAGACCTTGTGACTAGCAATGAATCAGACATGGGCTTAAGTCTCCCGGCGCAACTAGCTAGCAGTTGCATGAGTTCCTGAACGCTTTAGTACAGATCTCTGATCTTAGTTGCCAATTCAGCTATAAATCGCTTACAAGGTTCTAATCACTATTAGAACAATAAATTTGGCGTCTTTTGGTTGATCGTGTTTTAATTATTATTTGTATCATGGGAGGTGCCTTGCATGGGTCCTCGCGTCCCGTTCGCACCTGCCCTTTTGACCTTATCACTTTAAATCACTATGCACATATTTTTTCATTTCTTTCTGGCTGTTTAAGTAATGGTCAATAAAGCTGTTAAAAAAAAAAATACTTCAAATTTGGCTCCACTAGTCTAAACGATCCATACCTCTGTGTCACTGGTGCAGGGGCTGTCTTCCCTTTTGCTCAGGGAAAGTTAAGCGAGAAAAGCGCGCGAGAGCGAGCGAAAATCGCATGAAAAGCGCACGGAAACGCAACGCGCGGGAGACATTTACATGCGCACTCGACTGTTCTTCTTGTGTGAAGGCCACCTTACCTGCGTGTGATGTCCAGGTCTGGCTTCATGGGCATTCACACTCCACTCCTCAAATATCCTTGGCCTATTCAGGAAAAATGGGATGTTGTAATATGCTTTTCTGCTGCAGTCTTTTGTACTTCGGCTGTAGCTCTGCGCACCTTTAGATGGATTAAAGTTTGGTGCCATGTCAACTGGGCAGTTAGGCGTGGTGTGTTTAGGACCAGAGAAATGAAACATCTTTACCGTCTGAGGGTCCAGCATACTCATCACCTGTTTAAATAGTAACACTCGATCAGTACCTGAAATAACAGTCCATCGCCTTTCAAGCGATCATCAGCAAAACAATGTTGTGAAGATTAGAAAACAACTGGTTAGGGGACCGTTCATTCCGTTATAAGGAAGGGCTGAAAATTAACAATCATTCCACGAGACGCGTTGGATAGGAAATTATAGCCAATCGAGTTGGCTACAATCATTCCTTATCCAACAAATGTGAGTTATTAATTCTCTTGCTTAAAGGGGAAGTATCATGGGGTTTTTGATATCTTTTGTTAAAAATGATCAAATAAGACCTTCAATCACCTGCCAAATAATTCTAGAATAACGAGAGGAAAGAAATCAACTTAATTCTTGAAAGAAACAACTTGTGATCTGTTCTAGCGCATTTTGGAAACAAAAATGCGAGAACTTGAAAAACATTAGCCTAATATTTTTCAAGTTTCAATCCAAACCGGCCAACCCTGTCTCTGGCCAGAGGCACTAATCGACTTAACAAATCGACGGCAGTTTTCTATGGTCTATACTCTTATAGACCATAAAATGACGTCAAAAAATGTTCAAAACTCAAGTGGAACCACGAGCCGCAGGCGAGTGGTTTCACTGCCAAGTTTTGGACATTGTATGGCGTCATTTTATGGTCTATAAGAGTATAGACCATAGAAAACTGCCGTCGATTTGTTTTTTACAATAACATGAAAAATGTACGAGCGGAATTGGCTATTTTTTTCGTTGAGAAAGCGCGCGCGTTACATCTGACGTCATTTTTATTGTCTGTACTGTTATAGACAATAGCTACGAGCCAATCAGCGCGTGGGAATTTGGACAGTTATTGTAAAAAGTTTTATTGCACTTTTAAAGTGGGGTGATAATTTTTTAACAAACTTGACAATTATTTCGTTGTTTCTGCTGACAGTCAAACATTTTGGGGTTTTGAAATGACAGCAAATTTTCGTGATACTTCCCCTTCAAGTCAAACGTCTGTGCCGTTACATCAGTTGCAACGTTAAGCGTGACTGACTTTTCCATCAATTAACAAGTAGCCTTATAAATTACCATTGGAGATACATAAATACAAATCCAACAACTTGGTCGTGCCCAATGTTTTTGCGCAAGTCCTGTCTCAAAACACTTGGGTGACGTAACACTGTTCGAAAAGAGCAGGGGCCATAGTCCTTGGTGTGGTGGTCTATCTGTATCTCTGATTTCATCTGTCTTTTACATTTATGCGTGGGTTGGGTGGGTGGGTGGGTGAGATTAATATATGGACTGATAGTCGCTGCCAGTAGCGCCTTTACATGCTGACGTCCGATCTCAACCCCACAGAAGAATTGTAAACCGCCACGAGACTATGTGATATGTGCAGTATTTAAGCACTAGAGGACTTTTTCCGTGTTTACATAGCCTCATCTAAACACGAGGGGGGTTGGGAGAATTCGAGACAGTTATGCAAACCCGAGACGCAGTCGAGGGTTTGCATAACTTTCGAGAATTCTCCCAACTCCCCGAGTGTTTAGATGAGGCTATGTAAACACGGAAAAAAAGTCCTCTATTGCTTTTATAAAATATTTCTACAAAAATAATTCGACAAATGAAGGGAAAATTTGTTTATTTATTTCTCGATTGAAAGAGATGTTCTCAGTACACGCTCTGGACAATCATTTTTGCTACTAGCCAATGAAAACGCGCATCTGACAACACATGAGCCAATCAAAATTTGTGTTATAAAAGTCAAAATCAAGTTGAAATTTGTGGCAAGCGTCAGCGAGTCCCGTGTTGACGGCGATTTCAGCTTTGAATTCTCATGAATCTTACAGAAAAATACCGAACATTCGGTGAAAACTAGAAGAAATGTTCAAAATATACGATTCTGAAAGGAAAGAACTTCAAGATGAGGAGTTTTTTTTAAGCTGAAAATGAATGTCATTGTGCATGGTCGCTCTTGAATTGCCCGATGTGGCAGCCTGAGATAGCCGAGAAGTCGAGTCGCTCATCGTGCCTTGTGAAGTTTTGCTGTTTAGGAATCATAGCACAAGCAGCGGATCCAGACTGTGAAGTTGTTACTGGTAATAGTAGTCGTAGCAGTAGATTATTACACTGAGAAAGTCACCTCAAGGAAATTACATTTTATACAAATTTGACAGCCAAACCACGGCAAACGGCCGTACAATGCAAAGTTTGATTTGAAACATTTATAGTCTGTAGCATATAGTTTTGTGTTCGTTTTCGTGTACATTTTTTGAATAAAGAATGTCTTTTAGAGAATTTTATTGTGGTACTCAGATGCAAAAATTACCTTGAAAAAAGTTTACTGCATATTTGTTGCATATTTTGTCGTCTTCACTTGAGCTCCCTCGACGAGGTCGTCTAGCGAGGCAGGCAAAGCGCAGTGGTTCCTCTTTCTTTTGCTTTTTTTCCCTCGGGTTCAGGGGGGAGGAGATGGGCAAATCCCGATCAAAATTTTGGGAAATTTTTCACCATTTCCTTAACAGTTGTACTTGAAATTACTTTGCGAGTCTTGCGAAAACTTTGAAATGTTTTCAAATTGTGCCGGGAGACACAGAAAGCATGACGTCACAACCGTGTTTACATACTCTCATCTAAACACACCTATCGACCAATGAGAGCGCGCGTACTATCTCAAATATTTTATAAATAAATATATTACAATGCTTACCCGTCGAGCCTCCGCAAACCATTTCTGCATGGTTTCCCAGCGTTTTGGGCAGTATTTTATCGCTCCTTCCACAGAGCTGCAGAGGTCATGGGCGTTTTTGTCGGACTCATTTGTAGGAAACGGCTTTTCATTGAAGAACATGTCTGACTGGTTCAGTCGCTTGATGAAAAGATCCTTTGCAGTTTCATTGTCCGCATTACCCGTGACGCTGCGTGCGATTTCAAGAACCTGAAAAATATAATAATTATATTCATGAGGGAAAGTTAGACGGATTTGCCTACTAGCAACTAATTGACTACACTTTACTTAACCTTGTCAGGGTGCTGATTCCAAGAAACAAAAAAAAACTTGGGAAATTTGTGCGTCAAAACAGCTGAGATTTGTCAAGTCCGTTTCACATAAAATAAAGCAATCCACAGAAGCATCTTATAAACTGCACGAGAATGTTTTTCACTTAAACATTATGAGGAAGACCTTCTCAATACTTCGTCTTCACAAAATGACCTCCAGTTAGCGCACGCTTTGGTTTATTAAAGCGGAATTTCCATTACTCTATGGAACACTGAACTTTTTTTCTTGATTACCGTAAAAGCCCAAGTTCTATAAGGCTTAGCTGAATCAGACCGTTAGCTTCTAAGGCGAAATGGTTTTTCCCTCGTTTACCTAAGTGCCCTCTTTCAGAGATGAGTCTCATCTAAGTGTCTAGCTGATCACGTGCTCGTACTGGGATGATTTCATCAGTGGCACTCAAAGGTTCATTTCGCTGGATATCTGTTCGAAATGCCTTTTAAAATCGCCCCAGAAAATTCGGATGAAGTTTTAAAAAATCGAAATTTTTCTGCGCCAAAATTTCGGATCACTGGAAAACTAAAATCTCCCTTTCCAAATATGTCGTTAAAAATGCGAAAAAGGCAAGCTGCGATTTTTGTGAAGCCAATAACAGTTTGTCAGTAAAGCTTCCACTTCCTGAAAGTTTTCTGTGACTTAAATTTTCAGTTAAAGCATCCGATGATCTTATGATACGTTAGTTGGCTGAGAAGAACAAGTTTTCGGTGAAGGTATGGTTTGACGATGAAATCCTTGACGGTTTTTTAGCCTAACACCTTTGAAATGATTTTTGCGTAAGTTTCAGGGAAAGAAGTATAAAAGATAGTTTGAAAGATTATTCATATACCTTTTTTAATTGTCATGACGTTTCAGAACGTTAATTGGCTAAGAAACCTGTTAAAGAAACCATTATCATTATTATTATTATTATTATTATTATTATTATTATTATTATTATTATTATTATTATTATTATTATTATTATTATTATTATTATTTTAAAAGAAATGATTTAGAAATACATGAAACAAGAAATATGAGTGATAGGAACCGACCTTTCGATGCATCTATGTTGGGTATACAAAGGGCCACCTTCACACGCGCGTTGAGGGACACCGTCAAAAGGCGTCATCAATCTGCAAGCATTACTACAAAGAACATAACACTACTGTTCCGAACAATTTCTTAGCACGCTTCAATGTAATCAAGAAATGCATGAACAAATTTGACTGCCTTGTCAATGAAATGCTGTATATTCAAGAGCTTAAACCAACATTGAATGTGCAGTCCGATCCTCTTCGTGCTAAAGTATTTAAATAATTAGCTTGCCGCTATGTTATGCAAATCGCTTCAACTTAGCCTTTTTACAAACCGCTATTTATCATTAATTATGTAACCTTGAGAATGGCGCAAGATGCACCGAAACGTCGGTTCCTATCACTCATATTATTATTATTATTATTATTATTATTATTATTATTATTATTATTATTATTATTATTATTATTATTATTATTATTATTATTATTCAAGTAAAAATAAACGATAAAACCGAACAACGTTTCGGGGTCGCCATGACGCCATTTTCAAGTTCGAAGTGATAGAAATAAATCAAGTCAATGTCAGAAATAGTACACCCCGATTTTATCGTTTATTTTTACTTGTATATGTATAACTAAACCTTTACTTATTATTATTATTATTATTATTATTATTATTATTATTACAATGTCTTGGATTCGCGCCAAAGTCTCATTTGCACTCCTGAGATCTGCGCTGCTATGCTTAAGAGGCTCACGTTGTACGCGAAGAGCACCGCTGAAGATTGCAGATACCGACTTTGAAATCGATAAAAACCTGGCTAGATTTTAGATTTTAGGATGAGAACGAATTTCTCAGTTTTTTTTTTTCTTTATCTTTTCTTTTCTTAATTTTCGCAATTTTAGCTGGACCGTATTTTAACCTCCAAATATAAATTTTAGTGATGATGCATGAATTGTAAATAGGTTTTTAATAGTTTTAATAGTTTTAACTTGTAAATATCGATTTTGCTCCGAATATTTCAATAAAGTTTTATTATTATATTATATAAAAATTATTATTATTATTATTATTATTATTATTATTATTATTATTATAATTATTGTTATTATTATTATTGTTATTACTGTTATTATTATTATTATTATTATTATTATTATTATTATTATTATTATTATTATTATAATAGAAGTATAAAACCTCTGGATGCCCAGTTAATAGTGGAAAAAACATGCATAAGTTTGGCGCGATTGTAGCGAACTTTCACTCTGCAAAATGGGGTGTAGTTCTAATTTATAAATATGGTTACGAATGTTTGATTTATTAGTTCATAAATAAAGGTAAAGTGGTCACCGTAAAGATATTCGAGTCCAAATATCAATGTATGAACAAGAAAATGATCATTGCAGCTATGAAAGCAACTTATGCAGTCCCGAAAAGAAAGCCTAAAAAAAACTCTGGCTTGAACGGGATTCGAACCTATGAACTAAATTTAGGTCCTTGGTTTGAATTATGAGATTTCGACTCATAAGAGAGGGGCCTTATTTAAAGAATCGCAGAGTGCACTTATTTTAAGGACGAAAAGTTACGAATCATTTGAAGCGCGGAAAAAAGCCAGATCAAGGCGCCAGCACACGGGTGAATTTGTCTTCTTCACTTAATATCATTGAAACATTTTACGTTTTCAAAATTATAAACACAACTGAGGTCAATTTCTGAAATCGTTAAGCCTTGAGAAAATGGATAGCTTTTGGGGGTTTCCATCAAAGCGTTGGACTAAAAGAAAGTTCAGAGATGGTCAGTGGACAAGCAGTAAATTTCGATTTATTGCACGTATTAATTCTTTTATTTATAATTACAACAGTCCTCTAGTACAAGAAATCATTGCTTTACGAAAAGCTTGAGTTTGTTGCAGTTCACAATATGACAGCAATCGGTATACGTCAACTTCATGTAATATAGCTTCAGCTGAACTATCCGGCCGATATGATCATTTCACAAGTTTTAAATTAAAGATATTTACAAACTTCATGATGTGAACTTTATCACAGTTTTTAAAAGTTATGTTCATTTTCATTTTGTCTTCTAATAAGTGCAATCATTGCTTTACGGATATCCTTACATCTCCAGCAATAAACTATTGGGTTAGCAAGTGAGTTTATCATAAGAAAATAATAAATTAAGGGCTCAAAAACTAGTCGAGCTCCTAGTGCGAAACCACTCTTTCGCCAGAAATCTAATAGAACTGCTGGCAAAAATGACAAAATCACAAAACCAATAATTATGCTGGTGGTTTTCCAAGCTTTCTTTTCCTTTAGAAACTTTTCCGCGGCTTCTCTCGAAATCTGTTCAGTTGCAATTTTCTTTTCGTGACGTCTAGTGACCAGATAAACAGCAAAATGACAGTACGCAATTACCAAGATGCTGAAAAGAATCACAACAGCGGCAACCGAACGAGGAAATGTAGAATAACTTAAAATTCTGGAGAGAACATAAAACACGACTAGAAACCAGCTAAATACAACAGCTATCGTTAACCGCGGTTTTGTCAAAATTTCATGGTATCGGAACGGATATTTTAATGCGATAAAACGCTCAAAATTTATTATTACCAAATGAGAAAAGGACAGTAAAATTGGGAAAAAAAATGCCGGATACATTTGATTCACAAACCAGTGACAGTACGTATCCATTGAACCACCACTGAGAACAAAGATCTCCCCTGCAATCAAACCAGGCTGAGTAACAGCTCCAACAAGCACATCAGTTGACGCCAAGCAGGCTAACAGAATGTTGTACGTATTCTGTAATCTTCGTCTTGTTTTAACCACCACTATAACCAACAGATTCATTGCAATGATTACGGGAGAGCATGAAGCGTTGAGAATTATCGAAATCACAGTGGAGACATAGTTTGCCGTGAAGAACTTTTCGTCTTCGAATCGGGTACAAAATTTGCTCACCACAGGAAGTTGGGCTGCTGAGTCCGTGGTGTTCATCGAGGAACTGTTTTGCCAGTTCAACATTATATTGAGTTCCACAGTGGAGGTTTGTAAGTTATGTCAGTGTCTGAAAGTTAGAGCGATAATTCTCTTCTGAGATGTCAGCTAGTTTCCTTTTAAGCGTGCTGTTTTATCGCGGTAATCTTTGATGAACGCACGAATTGACGATCAAACGATTGACTGTTTTAATTAAATACCTTTGAAATTATTTTTTTCGTACAATTTAATGAAGGAGGTATTAGGATATATTTTAAAATGTTAAACATGCTTTTCTTTGATTATAGTGTTTCGACAAGGCAATTGTTTGAGGAAAGCTTCCTTATGAAACGGTTCAATAAACCATTTTTATTATTATTTTTATTTACATACACACAAACTTTATTTTCACTCGAATTTTAGAGTAGCTGATAGCTACTATCTTCGAGCAGGATTAAAAGAAACATACAAAACGAAACATCAAAAAGCTAAAATAAAATGTGAACTAGAATGCTAGAGATCTGATAGTCTTGACTATAACGATTAACATGTTAAAATTTACAACCTCCCTCTTAAATTTGTTCATTTCCGTGCAAATTCGTATTTTGTCTGGGAAGGAATTCCACAGCTTTGCAGATAGTTATCTAAAAGATTTCAAACAATGGGTTGTAGTCTTGGTTAAGACAGGGTGAGCATGTTTATTATTATTGTTTTTAATATGGCAGTACTGATAACTGAATTTCAGGGGTAAAAGGCACCTATTTCACAGCGGTTTTCAGTGAACGTAGGGATTGACGATTAAACATTTAATGGTTCAAACCTAATACCTTTGAATTATTTTCGCATAAGTTTTAATGAAGGAAGTATTCAAAGATATTTCAAAAGATGATTCACAAATGTTTTCATTCTTTTTTCTACGTTTCAACGCGTTAATTGGCTCAGAAAGCTGCAGTAGATAGTGGAAAAACATACACAATCTTGGCGCGATTTTAGCCAACTTTGCCTATGTAAATTGGGGTGTATTTCTAATTTATAAATATGGTTACGAATGTTTGGTTTATCAGCAGAGTTCATAAATAAAGGTAAATTGGTGACCGTAAAGATATTCGAGTGCAAATGTCAACATTTGAATAAGTGATCGATGAATGCATGATCATCGCAGTTATGAACGTAACTTTTGCAGTCGCGAACAGGAAGCCTGAAAAAAATTCAGGCTTGAACAGGATCCAGTCGAACCTATGACCAGGTGATGTGTTTGAATTATAAGATGTTGACTTGTGGAAGTCACTAAACTTCGGTTATGAAGCTTTTTGCCTTAAAACCTATATTTGACGTACTTACCTGCTAGCAGCCTTTTTTTTTCCAATGACCGTCTTTAGAAATCTCTTTTTTACACGAGCGGTTTCAGTTGATGGAAAATCCCGACCAAAACTATACAGTTTTTGAAAGCTTAATAAATTTAGCTGATTGTTACTTTGTGTTTAGAATGTTCAATCCGAAAAAGAAAAATATCAATTGAAAAAGTTGACAAATTGAGTCGTTTTGATTTGATCTGGTTTGTTGAGTTCACGCGCTTAAAATTTCGAATCGACACATTACTGATTAATTTCATCCCCCAAAACTACAGTTTTTCAATCGTGGCTTCGTGAAAATACGCCATTATGAGTAACTTTCTTGATATTTTAATAACTTCTCCCAGCACTCTTACAACAAAAGTATGGGGACAAGATAGGAGAATTTGTTATATGATAATAGGGGCTAAAGGGCTAAGCAAGACAAAAATATGGCAAACTTTACCTTTATTTGTACCTTCTAAGGGTGAAAATGAATGTCATCTATGCCCAAAAAACGAGATTCTGGTATCTCTAAGCTAAAGGGGTTCCTTTGAAAATTTCTGACTAGCGCCCCAGTCACTTTTCTATTGAAGGCCCCCTCCCCCCCCGCCCCCAAAGGATCCAGCAATGATAGAGCGCTTTCGACAAGTATATCCAGTTATCAAATATGTCTACGATTTTAACTAACAATACTGTCGCACTAAGATATAATACCATTCATTTCTATCATGTAGCCGGTTTTCGCCTTTTGCTAGAACCTAACTACAACGTACAAGTGCCAATGTTAAAGGCGCTCTGCGAGCAAGCTATTTACAGCTTCTTGTTACAGTTTAAATCGACCCATAATTTCGGGTTACTAAAGTTCAACTGGAATCGCGAGAGCTTAATTCAGCCGAATTCAACTGGAATACGAAAGAAATAGCAAAATGTATCTTGTTGGTCAGCTATATATATTTTAGTTTTCAGTTACTTTTACTTGGCTTGTGTGAAGATGGGCGTTTGAACCAGAATCAGTTTTCAGTCACTGCTGCATTCGCCGTGAAAATCGATTCAACTAATCCGAATACAAGCAGTCGAATTTACTGACAAACTACGCCGACATAACTAATTGGTTGGATTAACTTCGGCTCATGTGAAGTAAGACGTTTGACGTTTCTCAGGTGTTTTGGACCTCAAATTTCCCACCAAGTTTTAGTTGTTGCTAAGAATCAACACACTGATTGGCTTGATAGAAGTGCATTGGATTCGTTGCAAATAATTAATCCGTCGTTTATTGGTAACCAAACGTGATAAGAGAATATAGAAAACTTTGTCCTGGAGTGAGTCAAGGCAGTTCAGTCCAGACCAGGTGACTGTCAAGCCATGGCTGTTCGAGAGTTTTTTTGTTTCAATTGATATTCATTAATGATTTACTAAACCAGAGAAAAACAAGAAGATCGTAGTCGAAAAAAGCGTGTTTTCTCAAAGAAGCAAGCAATCACGTAAAATAATGATAATAATAAAAATATATTAATTTATAAAAGGTATGAATAATCTTTTAGCATATCTTTTAATACTTCCATCACTACACCTTAAGGAAGAAAAAGATAATAATTAAAAAATATATATCAATTTAAAAAAGGTGTGAACAACTTTTAGCATATCTTTTAATACTTCCAACACTACACCTTACGAAAACATAATTTCAAATGTATTAAGTTAAAACCGTCAAGCGTTTGATCGTCAATACCGGCGTGCGCAAACGTTTGCCGCTATAAAACAACACCATTATAAGGAAACAAGCTGACAGGTCACAAGAGAGCGATCACCCAGCTTCCAGACACTGACAGAACTTACAAACTTCAACTGTGGAACTCAATATAATGTTGAAGTGGCAAAACGGTTCCTCGATGAACATCACCGACTCAGCAACCCAACTTTCTGTGACGAGCAAATTCTGTAACCGACTCGAAAACGAAAATTTCTTAACGGCAAACTATGTCTCCACTGTGATTTCGTTAATTCTCAACGCGTTATCCTCTCCCGTTATTATTACGATGAACCTGTTGGTTATATTGGTGGTTAAAACAAGACAAAGATTACAGAATACGTACAACATTCTGTTAGCTTGCTTGGCGTCAACTGATGTGCTTGTAGGAGCTGTTACTCTGCCTGGTTTGATTGGAGGGGAGATCTATATTCTCACTGGTGGTTCACTGGAAACGTACTGTAAATTGATCGTGGCTAAAATCTATCCGGTGGTTTTGAGACCCATTGTACTGTCCTTAATTCATTTAGTGTTAATAAGTTTTGAGCGTTTTATCGCACTAAAATATCCTTTCCGATACCACGAAATTGTAACAAAACCTCGGTTGACGATAGCTGTTGTATTTAGCTGGGTTCTGGTCGTGCTTTATCTACCCAACAGACTTTTGTCTCATTCTTTGTTTCCTCCTGCCGTTACCACTACCCTCGCTCTCCTTGGCACCTTAGTAATTGTATACTGTCATTTTGCTGTTTATCTGGTCACTAGACGTCACGAAAAGCAAATTGCAACTGAACAAATTTCAAGAGAAGCCGCTGAAAAGTTCCTAAAGGAAAAGAAAGCTTGGAAAACCACCAGCATAATTATTGGTTTTGTGATTTTGTCGTTTTTGCCAGTAGTTGCATTAGATTTCTGGATATTCACTGGTTTTGCACTAGGAGCTCGACTAGTTTTTCAGCCCTTTATTACTTATATTCTTATGGTAAACTCACTTGCTAACCCAATAGTTTATTGCTGGAGATGTAAGGATATCCGTAAAGCAATGATTGCGCTTCTTAGAAGACAAAATTAAACTGATGACAACTTTTAAAAACGTTGGTAAAATTCATATCATGAAGTTTGTAAATATCTTTAATTTGAAAGTTGTGCAATGATTATATCTGGATAGTTCACCTGAAGCTAGGTAAAATGAAGGTGACCGCATACCGATTGCTGTCATATGATAGACTGCAATAAAGTGTAGCTTTTCATAAAGCAATGATTTCTTGTACTAGAGGACTGTTGTGATTACACTCGCAATAAATCGAAATATACTGCCTCTGTAATGACCATCTCTAAACTGACTTTCTTTTATTCCAGCGCTTTGATAGAAGACACCCCAAAGCTTTACATTTTCTCGAGATTTAATAATTTTATAAATGGACCTTAGTTACGTTTATACTTTTTAAAACTTAAAATGTCTTAATGATATTAAGTGATCTGATCATTTTCCGCGCTTGAAATTATTCGTAACTTTTTGCCTCAAAGTCAGTGCACTCTGTGATTTTTTAAATATGGTTCCGTTCTTGTTCAAAAATCCCAAAGTCGTTTTTTTTTTTATAGCTAAGGAGCCTCTCTACAAAGTAGCTTACATTACAAGGTTAGAACTTATAAAAGAGTAAGAAATTGAAAAACGCGAATTCGAAGTCGAATTTACTGAAGAACTTCGCATACGCCGAACTTCATTAAATTGAGTTCGCCTCATGTGATGGGCGACATCTGACGTTTCTCAGTTGTTTTGCACGGCAAATTTCCCACGAAGTTTTTGTTGTTACTAAGAATCAACACAGTGAGAGGCTTGACTGAAGCACTTTTTAAAATACAATCGGCATTATTGTATCAAAGTGTTTTAGTAAAACACCTGCTGTGGGTGTTTTGAACAGCTTCAATAACCGTCCTTGATCAGAGTATCTCAGAGAAATTAACTTATTTCTTTTCTCCTTTTATTTGTTATTTTATTTCTATGTTCTTATATACAATGTAAATACTATATCCAAGTGTAAATAAACTGAAGCTATAAACTGTAACTGTTTCTTTTCCATAGTATAGAGAAATTTTACCGGGCCGGGTATAAAGATCCGTGATTAATTTCGTGCCGATTGGACAACATGCATACTCATTATGTTCATTGAATTTTTGAAGTACACTGAATTGGTTGCTTTTGATCAAATCCGTCGATTGTTGGTAACCAAGCATGAAAACTGAATGTAGACAACGTTGGCCTAGTATTAATTTCGTGCCGATTGGACAACATGCATATTCATTATGTATGAGTTTTTGAAGTACACTGAATTGGTTGCTTTTGCCGGATCAAGTCCGTCGATTGTTGGTAATCAAGCATGAAAACTGAATGTAGACAACGTTGGCCTAGTAGAGTTAATAAAGCCAGTTAACTCTAGACCAGGTGACAGCCAAACCATGGGTGTTCGAGATCTTTTTCCCATCGAAGCCTGATTTTAAATTCGGAACGAAAAACCCTAATACTTTTATATTCTAAAATTATTACGCCTTGAGAAAATGTATAGCTTTTGGGGGTTTTCCATCAAAAGCATTGGAATAACAGAAAGTTAAGAGATGTCATTGGACAAGCAGTATATTTCGATTGGTTTCGAGTCTCAATTCTTTAATTTACGATAACAACAGTCCTCTACGAACGAGTTTCATTGCTGTACGAAAAGGTAGACTTTCTTACAGTTCCTAACCTGACAGCAATCAATACGTCAACTTCATTTAAGCTAGTTAAATTCTGAGCTGTTTAATTAAATGGTTTGTTAGCTTTAAAAAAAATCCAACTTTAGGAACTGTTGAAGAACAACGGAACTACATTTAAAAAATCGCAGACTGCACTCAATTTGAGGACAAAAAGTTACAAAAAATATCAAGCGCTGAAACTAACTAGATCAATGCCCCGGCACACGCCAGAATTTGTCTTCTTCACTTAAAATCATTGAGACATTTTACATTTTGAAAATTATTATTGAGCCTTGACAAAATATATGGCTTTGGGGTTTTTTTCTATCATAGCGTTGGAATAAAGGAAAGTTAACAGACGGTCATTTGAGAAGCAGTATATTTCGATTTATTCAGCGTGTCTTAATGCTTTCAGTTGACAAAATATATGGCTTTGGGGTTTTTCATAGCGTTAGAATAAAGGAAAGTTCTCAGACGGTCATTTGACAAGCAGTATATTTCGATTTATTCAGCGTGTCTTAATGCTTTAATTTATAATCACAACAGTCCTCTAGTACAAGAAATCATTGCTTTATAAAAAAGCTTGATTTTGTTGCAGTTCAAAATATGACAGCAATCGGTATGTCAACTTTATGTAATCTACCTTCAGGTGAACTATCCCTATATGATCATTTCACAAGTTTTAAATTAAAGATATTTACAAACTTCATGAGGTTCACTTTGACAAAGTTTTTAAAAGTTGTCATCAGTTTCATTTTGTCCTCTAATAAGCGCAATGATTACTTTACGGATATCCTTACATCTCCAGCAATAAACTATCGGGGTAGCTAGTGAGTTTATCATAAGAAGATGATAAATTAAGGGCTGAAAAACTAGTCGAGCTTCTAGGTCGAAACCACTCAATCGCCAGAAATCTAATACAACAGCTGGCAAAAACGACAAAATCACAAAACCAATAATTATACCGGTGGTTTTCCAAGCTTTCTTTTCCTTAAGGAACTTTTCCGCGGCTTCTCTGGAAATCTGTTGGGCTGCAATTTGCTTTTTATGACGTCTGGTGACCAAGTAAACAGAAAATGACAGTATGCAATTACCAAGGTGCCAAGAACAGTGCCTAGAATCTTATTACAACGTACAAATATCAATATTAAAGGAGCCCCGATAGCAAGCTATCTACAGCTTCTTGTTGCAGTTGAAGTTGACGCAAATATTGGATTTATAAAGTTCAACTGCTGAGTGAATCAATCGCGGAGAGATTAATCAGCCGAATTCTGCGAATTCAACTGGAACACCAAAGAAATAGCAAAACTTATCTTCTTGATCAGTTTTATTTTAATTCTCAGTTTCTACATTTACTTCTCTTTGGCTTGTGTGAAGATGGGCGTGCGAAAAGTCCAGCTATTCTTCGCAGCTGCACCCGCCGTGAAAATCGATTCAACTAATCCGAATACAATCAGAACTACGCCGACATAACTAATTGGCTGGATTGAGTTCGGCTCATGTGAAGTACGGCATTTAAGGTTTCTCAGCTGCTTTGGACCTCAAATTTCCCACTAAGTTTTAGTTGTTGCTTGAAACCAACTACACGGACTGCCTTGACTGAAGTGCATTGGATTCGTTGCTAATAATTAATCCGTCGTTTGTTGGTAACCAAACATGATAAGTGAATATGGACAACGTTGGCCTAGAGTTAGTCCAGGCAATTTACTCTAGACCAGGTAACCGTGAAGCCACGAGTGTTCGAGGTTGTGTTTTTCGCAGCAGCGTGTAACAAAATCAATGCCTGATTTTAAATTCTGTACAACAAACCCTAATCTTTTTAATTTTCGCGGAGTCTTTAATTCGAAAAAGATGAGCGAAAATGGATGGTCATATTTCCAGTTTTCGCGGCCAAAATTATTTCAATCGATAATCGTTAATTGACGTACAAAAGCAGAGAAACACACAAACATTTTAGTCGAAAAAATTGTGTTTCCTGTAATAATTAAAAAAGCATTAATTTAAGAAAGGTGTGAATAATCAATATCATGTTAAGGGACTGGTCAGAACGTTTGTAGACAATTCTTCCTTAAAAATTGTAAAGTGATCCTACGTGCATGGATCGTTAACTTAACGCTTATGTAAAGTTGACATACTTATTGGTCATATTGTGAACTGCAACGAACTAAAGCTTTCCGTAAAGGGACAAGTTAGAAGACATTTTGATTGTAAATTAAAGAATAAAGTCACGAAAAACATCGAAATAAATATCCTACAATTAAACTGTGTCATGAGTGGTTGCACAAATAAGAGAGTGGTGTAAATTTTGTCATAGAAATCAAACAACGTTTAAGTGTTTAACTACGTTTAAGTGTTTCCTTGAATATACTGCTTTTCTAGTAACAACCGTTTTTGAACTCTCTTTTATTCAAACGCTTTGATAGAAAACCCCCAACAAGCTCTGCATCTTCTTTAAGGCTTTTTGTAAATGATAGTTTTAGAAGTCGATTTTTGCCAATAATAGAAAGATTTAGTAATACGTTTACGGGCAAACGGCGAACGGCAGAAATGACCACGTGAAAATTTTATCTTACATTTGGCGGTTGCTGTTTTCATTTTCTCAGTAAAATTGAGGGTTTTTTTGCGTTAGCATTCAAGGATAGAATTATTCTGCATTATACTCATCTGTGAACTCATCTTTTCAAGAAAAGGTTAACGGGAATTTGCCGTAAGCGTGATTCTAGATCTCTCTTACATTTAAAACGTTATTGTAAGGTGTTTAACGGACTATGCATGCAAATTAACCCTTTTGCTTTGTTCTAGTTCCTTTCCGAGCTTGTCCGGCCGATTATGGAAGCAACGGTTAACATCAGAGATGTTTTATCGCATGTTGCTCTCAAAACCAATGTCTTAAACTTTATTTGGCTTGGTAAAACTTCAATGACCTTTAATTCCCACACTGAGTTTGATGTTTTTGAAGCTGCCTTACAAGAGAGCTCCGTCATAACTCATAAAACACTGCCGCTTATTTTCTGCCAACTTATTCTAAGGGAGCATGTCCTTATTACAAACTTATAGACTCTCTGTGCAACGGCATACTTTCGGCACGTTTGCTGCTATGTTGGAATCGATCATTACTCGGACGAGACAATGGCGAACGCCTAGTTTATTAGAGCAAAACTTGTTTTAATTTTCAGTTCTGCACGTAAAACGCAGGCGTTCTTTCATCCTGAGTCGGTCTTCAGTCTTTCTTCGCTGCTACACTAGCCGTGAAGATCATCAGTGACTCACTCCATCCGATCCGAATACAATCAAACGTCAAGCTCTATGCAATTGGCTGAATTGAGTTCGGCTCACGTAAAGTGCCGAACGTTTAACAAGTCTCAGCTGTTCTAAAGCACAAATTTCCCACCAAGTTTTTGTTGTTGCTAAGATTCAGCACAGTGAAAGCTTTGATCGACAACAAAGGTTGACTATGTAAATGAGTTTTTGAGGTGTGTTCGATATATCCGTAAGTTATTTTTTAATAGTTTCTCGGCGTTGCATAAAAACAAACTCTGATTTCAAGTTCGTATAATCCCATTGAACTTTGATTTACGTATGCCTTGTAACTTTTCCAAGTAATTCTCTTGGTAACGGCACTAAAAATAGCCGGTGACATACTGAAAACTGACAGACCCTTCAAAAATATATGACTCGACAGTTGCTTTAACTTTTTTGTCAACATTTGCTGAACCAAATGTTGAGAACGTTTAATTAAATAGGTCGTTCACCCATTGTCGAAAGTTTTGAGATACAGTATGTTGAAAGTTTGTTGAAAGCAATGAATTCATTTTAGAGCCAACTCTTCGCAATGAATTTCTGAGAAGTTTTAAGCCGACTGTTGGCCTGCTGTTGAAACCGCCGGCATAGCCTCCACAAAACATCGTTTTCACTTTCAACATTTGCCCAACATTTTTTCAACAATATTGTTCAAATGTTAGACTTTCTATTGTGAACGTTACCTCCGGATACAGTTTCTGCAACATCGCTTTGCCAAGCTCGTGTACCTCATCTGGCGTCTTACTGATGGTCGTGAAGAACGGCAAGATCGATTCGTACGCCTTCGTTCCGTTCAGCGGTTCACCGGTCGGTAGTTTCTTAGTGGTAGTTTGACTTGTTTGGCTTCCACTGGAGTAAACATGAGAAAGAGGGAGCTTTGCCAAGCCACTGGAGATTGAACTTGGAACGCAATGCTCCAGATTTTCTGTTTCTAAGAACCTGGTGAAAGAAAACGCATCGTGATTAACTCTCTAACGGTTTGTTTCCCGCATGGGAAAAATACTGCTAA